>NC_029789.2:66023574-66034520 GCF_000816755.2 Arachis ipaensis | reverse complement strand
CGAAAAGGTAGTTTTCTGTAAAAGCTTTAGAGAGACAACTTTAAGTGCAGAATCTCATAATTACCTTCATAAAATACTTAGGGAGTGGTAATAACATATTACTGAGGCAAAGATAAAGAAAAGATAAGAAGATAAAGAAGAGATAAAAATCAAAGAAAAAGTCTGTAAGGTTTTAATGACAGAAAAATAGATAAAAATTAGTGAACGAACTAAGGCAACATAGTTAGTCCTTCAGATGTGACTAGGGTTAGGTATTATATGAAAAGTTAAACTGTTTCAGTATAGACTTAATGAACCTATACTTGGGACAGACTAACTATTCATACCGAAATTTACATAAGCTTTAAATACATACGTTAAGCAGAAAAATCAGAGCAGAGTAGAGAAATACAGAGAACAGAGTAACCAGAAAAAAGTAAAGAGATACAAAAAAAAGAGTAACTAGAGTAGAATAAAGGGATATAGAGAAAAGAGTAAACTGATAAAGAGAAATGGTTTGAGTTAAGATGTTGTAAAGTTTGTATAGTATAATTGAACAGAGAAAGAAAGAAGTACTGCATAAGAATGTGAAAGTGATGATGAATAATGAGAAAAAAGTAATATAACAAAGAGAATAGAGGAGAAGAGTATAAAAATAAAGAGTTAATCCTTGTGGCGTGATATTCTATTATATGTTAATCTGATGCTTTTCCATTGGCCCTAGAGGTCCTGTAGGCCCAAGTTCACCTACAATGAGTTGTTATTCCTGTAGGCCGAAGTTCACCTGCAGTGAATATCAATTGTGTGTCTCAGGGTGTTGCTCCTATAGGCCAAAGTTCACCTACAGAGAGTTGTAATACTTGTAAGCCGAAGTTCACTTACAGGTGCACTATTTCTGTAAGCCGAAGTTCACTTACAGAGGTGTCATTTCTGTTGGCCGAAGTTCACCTACAGAAAGTTGTTGTGCTGTAATTAGAGTTTTTCTGTAAGTCGAAGTTCACTTACAGTGGTGTTATTTCTGTAGGCCGAAGTTCACCTAGAGAAAGTTGTTGTGTTGTGTTTAGACTATTCCTGTAAGCCGAAGTTCACTTACGGGAGTGCTATTTCTGTAGGCCGAAGTTCACCTATAGAAAATAAGCCATATCTAGGACTAGTTCCTAGGTAATGTCGGGCTGCAGGGTGTAAACCGACACGTGAGCTCATGGCCTGCATAGGAAAGACATGCATCATACTTGGTTACGCATTTCCTGTATTATGATTGTTGTATGAATGTATGCTTTCCTTGTTGTATTCTCTTCTCTGTGTTTGTGTTTTTCTTTCTTATATTCTTCTGTTCGTGATCTATTTTCAGTTTACTCTATTTTCTCGATTCATCTGTCTTCTGTTTACTATGTCTCTATATTGTGCTATATATCTGCTAAGCGACACAAATTAATGAACTTAACAAATAACCCCGACCCTACTAAGAACTCCCCAGTTCTTACCCCTTCTCTCTCCCTTCCCCCTTCAGATGGAAATAAAAGTATCCTTCCGTAGTTCGTTGATGATCATTCCACAAAGAGGATTTTCACTCTAGGTAGTCTTCTGAGTCTAGAGTGAACTCCGTTTCCTGTTTATATGTATATATACTATGAGACCAGCCAACGTCTGCACCCCGTTTGTATGCAAACTTTAACTTAAATCCTATGTACGAGACTCCTGTTATATGGCTGCTTGATGAGGTACCAGAGAAACGTCATATGGCAATGACTGATCATGCAGAGGAGTAGTAGATGATGTTCCACCTTTTGGTGATGTTCCACCTGATTTGAGTTTTGAAGACCTAGAACGTACCTTCCCTCGCTATAGTAGTTTAGAGGGACTAGGTGAGTATAGAGTCTAGGCTAGCCTAGGTGCCAGCTTAGGGACCTCTTGAACAGGTCAGGACTTGGGATGTTGTATGTATATATATGTATATAGTTATTATCTAGCTATATCTAGGGGTGTTCTAACTAACAGTCTATGTTCTAATAAAGGCTGAAACACCGAATGTTGTCAATTACTTGTGATGTATTTATGTGTGGTTGTTTATAACTGTTTTATTTGTAATTATTTGTGAATTAATTATAAATGATTCTGTTTATTAAACCAAATATTTTCAAAAAAAAAAGTACCTCGCTAACTAACTATTCTTCTAACAACGAATCAGGCTCATATAATAAATAATAGATAATAATTAGGATAACAAATTGGTAGCACTCAGTTTCTGGTATGTCCTAGGCGTACTGAAAATTGGGTCGTTACAATTTGGTATCAGAGTAGTTCGTTCCCAGTAGATCCTGGGGAGTGGACTGACTATGCTTCATTGCATACTCTGCTTGTGTGTCTCATGCTGTTAGGGTATCTTTAAGATGCATTTGGCATGAATGTCTATGAGTGCTCATTTTGGGAATGTTTGTACTTAACTTGAGATATTAAGATTGATCACCTTAATGTTGATTGTTTGGTGCGGATAAGACATCAATGACTGTGAATAGGCACGGTTTAATCGAGTTTCGAACGATGAATCAACGTGAGCCACAATTATCTTCATAGCTGTTATGATCTTCATGGCTATGGCTGTGTGAGATTTGGAAGTTGTAAGGAACGTACCTATCTCTTCGTTAGCATGGCTTGAAGGAAATAGACGGCTTAAAGATGGATTCTGCACGTGGCTGAAAGTTTGAGGGCAAAATTTTCTTTTAGGAGGGTAGAATGTAACAACCCTGATTTTCGAGTACGTGAGATCTTTTCTGAAAGTACGGATTTCTGCGGAAGATCAGTAAAGGGAACACCTCTGATATATCATCAAGCATCTCAATCCTCATTGTCATTATGTCATCCTTAAGCTAGAACCCCCTCTGAGGCAAGATCGATAATGCAATCGCGAAGAACCTAGTTTTTGAACCGTATCGGTTGGCAGTTTTGATTCTGATTTTCGTAAATAGTCTCTGTTTGACGAACCAGACTCGATTCATGAGAGGAGAGAGATAATAGTATAATATAATCATTATATTAGTATTAGAAAATGCTTGAATGATATCATAAGGTTACCTGGTCTATTTTAGTTAAAAACAGAAAATCAGTTTAACCGGGTTCACAGTTTACTGGTGCAGCTTAGCACCAGCACTCTCTGATGACTTTAGCAATGCTAAGGCCTCATTATACATGTTTTATTCGCATAATAAATATGTTACTAGTGTCATTTATGCTAGTAGCTCAGAAAATAATTTTTAGAGATGTTTTTACGAGTGTTCCGATACATCTAGTTTCAGTAGTTATACACCTGAGATATTTTAATATTATTTTAACCCACCTCCAAGCCAACCAATCACAACTCACCTTACACCCCCAAGACACTCCAAGGCTGGTCATTTACTCCCTTTGGCCGAAATTGAAAGCAGAGAAAAGAGAGAAAACTTCATGAACACTTAATCTTCAAAGCTTGATTTCTTCTGAACCAAAACTCAAATCAAAACTCCGATTTCCCCAAAATGATCCTCTCTTCTTCCTCTACATAACCATGTAACTTATCAATGCTGGAAATAAAGTGAGATGGCTGTTCCTTTCCCCTTTCAATTTGGTTTTCAAGGAAACATGCTTAAACATGTGTTTTATTGATGTTCTTCCTTAGGAATCATGCTTAACTTGACTTGAGGGCCAAGAAACGTGACTTTCCAGCAAGTCTAAGGTTAGAAATCACCTCCTAACGTGCTGAGGGAGATTTGGTTAGTTGAGGGTTTTTGGATTTAAAGTTGTTCTTGATGTGATTTAGGAGGAAAAAGTGCTAAAGGACCACCTGAAAGTCTAACTGAATTAGGAGCATCAAAACCAGGTAGGGTGTCATGAAATTAATCTTGATTATTTGTGTTTAAGTTGTGTGAATGTTGTATAAATTGGCTGTGCTAAAAATTGGTTGCTTATATGATTGATTCTTGGTGAAAATTTGGTGAAATTTTGATGAAATTTGATGAAATTCAAGCTTTAAAGTTCATGTTCTTGGGCAGCTGGAAAAACGAAACCCTAAGCTTAAATTGAGGTTCAATTTGTGTTAAAATCATGTAGAAAAGATGGGGTTTTAGTGGCTGCTAATTTATTATGAATTATAGTAAAAATCGGTTGCTGAAAAGACTGAAAAACGGGTAAAAATAGAGAATGAATCTGAAGAATTTATGAAGAACATGAAGAACACTTTGAGTGTGATGAAGAACAATGAAGAACAGGCCTTAGATCTTAAAAAGGGAAAGGAACTAAAATTTTTGGTGTTTAAGGGGTTGTTTGGTAATTTCTGAAAGTTAGGGTGGTAAAAGTAGAAATATTAAAAGTTACAGGTGGTAAAAAGTGAATTTTAAAGGTTAAAAGTAAAAGGTAAGTTAATTTTCGAAAATTAATGATAAAATAATAAATAATAATAAAATATTAAATAATAATATTTAATTAAAAATAATATTTTAATAAAAATAATAAAATAATGCGAAAAAGGCAGTTTTCTGTAAAAGATTTAGAAAGACAACTTTAAGTGCAGAATCTCATAATTACCTTCATAAAACACTTAGGGAGTGGTAATAACATATTAGTGAGGAAAAGATAAAGGAAAGATAAGAAGTTAAAGAAGAGATAAAAATCAAAGAAAAAGTCTGTAAGGTTTTAATGACAGAAAAACAGATAGAAATTAGTGAATGAACTAGGGCAACATAGTTAGTCCTTGAGTTGTGACTAGGGTTGGGTATTATATGAAAAGTTAAACTATTTCAGTATAGACTTAATAAACCTATACTTGGGACAGACTAACTATTCATACCGAAATTTACATAAGCCTTAAATACATACGTTAAATAGAGAAATCAGAGCAGAGTAGAGAAATACAGAGAACAGAGTAACCAGAGAAAAGTAAAGAGATACAGAGAAAAGAGTAACCAGAGTAGAATAAAGGGATATAGAGAAAAGAGTAATCTGATAAAGAGAACTGGTTTGAGTTAAGATGTTGTAAAAGTAAAAGCTGTAAAGTTTGTAAAGTATGAGTGAACAGAGAAAGAAAGAAGTACTGCATAAGAATGTGAAAGTGATGATGAATAACGAGAATGATAATGAATGATGATAATGAGAAAAGAGTAATATAACAAAGAGAATATAGGAGAAGAGTATAAAAATAAAGAGTTAAGCCCTGTGGCGTGATATTCTATTATATGTTAATCTGATGCTTTTCCATTGGCCCTAGAGGTCCTGTAGGCCCAAGTTCACCTACAGTGAGTTGTTATTCCTGTAGGCCGAAGTTCACCTGCAGTGAATATCAATTGTGTGTCTCAGGGTATTGCTCCTGTAGGCCGAAGTTCACCTACAGAGAGTTGTAATACCTGTAAGCCGAAGTTCACTTACAGGGGCACTATTTCTGTAAGCCGAAGTTCACTTACAGAGGTGTCATTTCTGTAGGCCAAAGTTCACCTATAGAAAGTTGTTGTGCTGTAATTAGACTTTTTCTGTAAGCCGAAGTTCACTTATAGTGGTGTTATTTCTGTAGGCCGAAGTTCACGTAGAGAAAGTTGTTGTGTTGTGTTTAGACTATTCCTGTAAGCCGAAGTTCACTTATGGGAGTGCTATTTCTGTAGGCCGAAGTTCACCTACAGAAAATAAGCCATATCTAGGACTAGTTCCTTGGTAATGTCGGGCTGCAGGGTGTAAACCGACACGTGAGCTCATGGCCTACATAGGACAGACATGCATCATACTTGGTTGCGCATTTCCTCTATTATGATTGTTGTATGAATGTATGCTTACCTTGTTGTATTCTCTTCTCTGTGTTTGTGTTTGTCTTTCATATATTCTTCTGTTCGTGATCTGTTTTCAGTTTACTCTATTTTCTTGATTCATCTGTCTTCTGTTTACTACGTCTCTATATTCTGCTATATATCTGCTAAGTGACACAAATTAATGAACTTAACAAATAACCCCGACCCTACTAAGAACTCTCCAGTTCTTACCCCTTCTCTCTCCCTTCCCCCTTCAGATGGAAATAAAAGTATCCTTCCGTAGTTCGTTGATGATCATTCTGCAAAGAGGATTTCCACTCTAGGTAGTCTTCTGAGTCTAGAGTGAACTCCGTTTCCTATTTATATGTATATATACTATGAGACCAGCCAACGTCTGTACCCCGTTTGTATGCAAACTTTAACTTAAATCCTATGTACGAGACTCCTGTTATGTGGCTGCTTGATGAGGTACCAGAGAGACGTCATATGGCAATGACTGATCGTGCAGAGGAGTAGTAGATGATGTTCCACCTTTTGGTGATGTTCCACCTGATTTTAGTTTTGAAGACCTAGAACGTACCTTCCATCGCTATAGTAGGGCTGAATCACCGAATGTTGTCAATTACTTGTGCTGTATTTATGTGTGGTTGTTTATAACTGTTTTATTTGTAATTATTTGTGAATTGATTATAAATGATTCTGTTTATTAAACCAAATATTTAAAAAAAAAAGTACCTCGCTAACTAACTACACTTCTAACAACAAATCAGGCTCATATGATAAATAATAGATAATAATTAGGATAACAAATTGGTAGCACTCAGTTTCTGGTATGTCCTAGGCGTACTGAAAATTGGGTCGTTACATGAAGCTTTCCCACCCTTGGCCCAAGACCATCAAGACCTTTAAGCTTTTCTCCAAGAGCAAGAAGGATTCCGAAGAACACAAGGGCAATTCATGGCAACCATAGCCTAAGCGGTGAACCGCTTGGTTCTTCTACGCTCATCCGATCAAGACACTCCTCTTGGAGGATGTGAGGGAACAATTGAAGGGTGTAGAGAAGAGGATAGCATGGAGCCACAAGGGAAAGAAGAAGGGTTAGAGCGTGAAGTGCAACAAGAGGAAGAAAGGAGAGAAATGGAGAATTAAGGGAGATTGATCAAGATGAGGATTCCATCATTGAGGATTTTTTGTCCTCCTTGGTCTATCCCCTCAATGATCCTAATAAGCCTCTTCCCATTGAGTTTGAGAGAGACATGGAGGTAGACTTGATAAACCCCATTTGGAGAGTTTATCTTGTGTTGAATTTAGAGGATTTTATCGCCTTTTCCCACATTTATCCAATGAAATAGCATGGTTTTGTAAATTCTCCTTTAATTGTGCCTAAGAGTGAAAACATGCTTTTTAGGTCTTAGAATAGCTAAATTTAATTCACCTTGATTCCATTAGATGCCTTGATGTGTTTGTTAACTGATTTTAGATTTAGGAGGCAAAGATTGGATCAAGGGAATGAAAGAAACGCATGTAAAAATGGAGAACTCATGAAGAAATGAAGGAATCGCAAAAGCTGTCAAGCCGACCTCTTCGCACTTAATCGATCATAAATTGAGCTACAGAGATTCAAATGACGCGGTTCTAGTTGCGTTGGAAAGCTAACATCTGGGGCTTCAAAATGATATAAGATTTGCCATAGTTACATTGCAGATAGGGGCGCGCACGTGAACGGTTCACGTACGCACCGATGGTGGCACATGGTTCACTTAATGCAACTCGTGGCCAGCAAATTCTAAGGCATTTTGGGCCCAATCCAACTCATTTTTTATGCTATTTAACCCAAGGATTGAAGAGGGATGAGACACCTAGTTAGTTAGTGAGTTTTATTTTAGTTTTATCATGATTTAGTTAGTTTCTAGAGAGAGAAGCTCTCTCTTCTCTCTAGAATTAGGAGTAAGTTAGATCTAGATTAGGAATTCTTAGATCTAGGTTAATTTCATGCTTAGATTTACTTTTCCTTTTGTAATTCTTCTTCTTCTATATATCCTCTTTCTAGTTTTGCATTTAATTCTTGTAATTCTCTACTTTTATGTTCATGCACTTTTGTTTTCTCTATTTTCTCTTAATGCAATTTATGATTCATGTTCCTCTATTGTTGATTTGCTTTGTTGTTTAATTCCTTGCAATTGAGTAGTGTAGATTTACTTTCCTTGCAATTTTACTATGCTTTCCTTTTATGCCTTCCATGTGTTTGATAAAATGCTTGGTTGGATTTTAGAGTAGAATTTTATGCTCTTGGCTTGGGAAGGTAACTTAGGAACTCTTGATGTTACTAATGTCGAAGTGATTGACGATTGGGAGCCATTAACTCTAGATCTCACTAATTGAATTGGTGGAGAACTAGGACTTATGGACTTGGATTGACATAGCTCATTTGACTTTCCTATATTATTTAGAGGATGACTTAATAGCGTTGATCCTTGCCAATTCTCATGTTGTGGTTAGTGATAGGGATAGAGATCCTTGACCACCGACCCTTGCCAAGACCTTTTTAGTTGTTAGTTTATTTTCATTGCCATTTATATTTCATGCCTCTTATCCCAAAAACCCTAAAATATCTCATAACCAATAACAAGTCACTTTATTGTAATTCCTAGGGAGAACGACCCGAGGTTCAAATACTTCGGTTTATAGATTTTAGGGGTTTGTTTTAGTGACAAACAAATTTTTGTATGAAAGGATTATTGATTGGTTTAGAAACTATACTTGCAACGAGATTTCATTTGTAAATTCTATACCGTTAAAAATCCGTTCATCAAGACTTCTCACAACCTCCTTGTTATGATATGAGTGATGGAGAAGAGGAGGAAGAGGTTGGTGAGGAAGGAGTTGACAACCAAGAGCATATTGAGTAGGTGGCAATTTCACCTAAGAACTTCATTGGCCCCCATCAATATGCTATCTTGGAAACAGATTACCAACTCAAGGTCCTTCTTGGGTTGGTACATGCCGGTGGAAGCGGTATTGGTTGCCAAGAGAATCCAAGGCCCTTCAAGAAGAACAATTCAAGAATTGGAGTTCGAGAATGGTGTGAAGCTCAATTGGGTGATCTTCGGAAAATGTTGGGTTGTTACAAGGGTCAATTAGGAGCTTATCCATCCGGCTTGGAGCATGGAAATCAACAAGAAGGTGACCGAATGCCTAGAATATGGGATCCCGGAAGAGCTTTAGAGACCAAGCATGGATGGAGATTCAAGGAGGAATGGAAACACAAGCCACCCTAACAAGAGTCTTCACAACAAGTCCAACTTAAATACTATAAACCAAAGTGCTAGGTGGGAGACACCCCACCATGGTAACATCTTTCTACCCTTTCTCCTTATTTATAGTCTTGTTTTATTGCATGTTTGCTTGTCTTAGTTAGCTTAGGATTAGTTTGATGTTTTTGAGTTGGATAAGTTAAATTGCTTGTGGATCATGAATATTGGTATCTTTGAATTTGTTTTTGGGTTGAAATGTTGATTGAACTAAGGCTTAGTACTTTAGGAAAGGAAGAAAAATTTTTGCAAAACAGGGGCACCTGTGTGTGTGCACTTGCTTGTGCGTATGCACACATACCATCTTTCTGCCATTTTGTGCGAGCGCACTGCATTGTGCGTCCGCACGTGAGCTTGCGGCTCCTCTGGTGGGAGCGTTAGCAAAGCCTGTGTGCCTTTACCCCATACCCCTTTTCGCTCTTGTGCGTGCGCACGGACCTGTGTGCGCACGAACCTGTGTGCGCACGGACCTGTGTGCGCACGCACACATGATCCATCCCTTGCAAAAAAAAAAAGCGTTATGTGCGTGCGCACAGGCTTGTGCGTGCGCACACTTCTATTTTTCCTTCTGTTCGGAGCACTCGCATGCCTTGTGCGAGCACACATACCCGTTGTTTTACCTTTTTGTGCGTACGCACACGTACCCGTGTGTACGCACATGTGCTGTTTTGGGCAATATTCCTATTCCACTTTAAATAAGACCTAATGCACTTCCCGCCCACTCCACCACTCTCTTTTCTCTTTTTTACCTTACTTTCTACTTGTTTTACCTAGTTTTCATTGCATCTCATTTTTGTTTTAGTAATTATACTTGTTTTGCTTTAGTTGTTTCTTAATTTAATAAATTGCTAGTGTTTTCTTGTTGTTTGATTGGGTTGCTTTTTGATTGAATTTCATCGATGCACTTGTACTTTACCTTCAATTACTAGCACCTACTTGGATTTGCAGTCTCCATTTTTTTGGATATTAGGTGAACCTTTTATGAGTGCACATGGAATTTAGTGAATTGAATTGAATTGCTTGTTCACCATGGATTTTAAGTCAATATAATCACATCACAAGGTCCTTGTTTCTTGTTAATGCCTTGCATTTGTTTGAGTTGACTTGACTTGATTCCTATCAAGACTTGTCACTTATAGTAACAAACACCTTAACCATGTGATTATTTGATTTTCCCTAAGGATGAAAAAGTAATTTTCTTTTCATCATTGCATTGGTTAGTGCTTGTTGTGCTATTTTATAATAATTTTGCTCTTCCACTCGCACACCTTCAATATTCAATATTTTCTAAATTCAATTCACTCTTGTTGTAGTTGCCTAAGTTTGCATGTGCTTAAATGATGCTCATCCATTACTCGCATCTTAGGCCATTTAGTTGAGGAACTCATGCTTACTTTTTGATTGTGTGAATACCATTTTAACTGGCTGTTGTGTGTATTCCACACCACTATGCAAACTTCCACAATTAGATGCTTATTTGCTTCTTCAATTACCTTTTTGTGTTACTTGCCCTATGATTCCTAATTATACTGTATCCATTCTTTTTGAGGATGAGACGTCAAGGCAAGAGCCGGGAGAGGAGAAGGACATCGAGGATGGAGATGCCAAGAATGCATTGAACTTGGCAATTTCCATGCAATCCAAGCCCCCGCATCCGCCAATTGAAGGTGGTGCGCTTTAGAGCCATTCTTCCCGGATTGTATTCATGCACGGAGGACCGTGCAACGCTTAAGTGTGGGGGAGGATTCGTCATTTTGTGGGGTAAATTTTCTTTTCTGAACACTTTGCATTTTATTTTTTGTTTTATTTTATTATATTAGTATTTTTGACTATTTCATCCTTACTCTAATTAATATATATATATATATATATATTGCTTTTGCATAGCATA
>NC_029789.2:66015286-66019225 GCF_000816755.2 Arachis ipaensis | reverse complement strand
AATGTCTAACATTTAGTGATAATTCTTGGGTTGTTAGTTGTTATTGTTTCCACTAACGCTAGCTTTTTACCAATTAATTTAGTAAGTTAGTTAGGATGTGTGGATTAACAACAATTATGCTCATTTAACTTATCCTTCGATGTTAAGGGTTGACTTAGTGAGATTAATCCATCATAATTATCATAGTTGTGGTTATGGCAAGGAAGGGATTCCATAACTCATCCCAAGTCAAGGTTTCATTTACGTTTTGAACCACTTTTCCATCAATTTTGAGTCTCACTTGTTTATATTACATACATAGTTCTTTTGCTCTTTTATTACTTCATTAATTACAATTTTGTCTTGTTCTTTAATTCCCTTATTTTGTTTGCTCTCAATCATTGAAAACTCCTTTTGATTCTCACAACCAAAATTGTGTGCACTCTTTGGCATTAGTTCCTCGGGAGGACGACCCAGGAGCTAAATACTCTCGGTTTATGTTTGGTTTGAATTGTGACAATATCTTGGATTAAATTTTGATTAGGATCAATTGTTGGTTCGGAGCTATACTTACAAGGAAAATCTATTTTGTAAAAAAATCCGAAAGCACGTTTGGTCTTCTATCAAAATTTTGGCGCCGTTGCCGGGGAGCTAGCGTCATGAGTGCTATATTTTGGTTGTTGTTAATATGTGAATTGTGTGAATAGATACTTTTTGGTTGTTTGTTTGCTTTTGTTGGTAACTTAGGTCTATTTCTTTTGTTACTTGATGTCTTTAGTTTTTATTTTCTATTTCCTCTATGAGTTATCACCCTCTTGGTTTGGAGTTTGGTTGTGATTATTTTATATGGTTTGATAACTTCATTTTTGGATCGAATAATGGGATTGGAGCATCTATTTTGGAAGGAGTGACCTCCTCTACACTACAATGAGCCAAACCCTTCCCATTATGCATACCCAAACCAAGGATATGGTGGATTTCACTTAGATTATGCACCTCCACCACCATATGCCTATGACCCCTACCCCAACATAACCCTCAATCACCACATTTTCAAACACCACACTAATACCAACATCCACCTTCTTACATACCACCTCTAAACACTTGCCAACATGAGTCACCTCCCACATATACAACCTTTCTCCCAAATTATGAACCTTCCTTCCCACCCTTTGCCCAAGACCATCAAGACCTTTAAGCCTTTCTCGAAGAGCAAGAAGGGTTCCAAAGGACACAAGGGCAATTTGTGGCAATCATAGCCAAAGCAATGAACCGTTTAGTCCTCTTACGCTCATCCGATCAAGACACTTCTCTTGAAGAATGTGAAGAATCAACTAAAGAATGGAGTGAAGAGGAGAATATAAAGCCTCAAGGGAAAGAAGAAGGGGTAGAGCATGAAGTAAAACAAGAGGAAGAAATGGAAGTATGTGAACCGAAGGAGAGAAAGAGAGAATTGAGGGAGATTGATCAAGATGAGAATTCCATCATTGATGATTTTTTGTCCTCCTTGGTCAATCCTCTTAATGATCTTAATGATCCTCTACCCATTGAGTTTGAGAAAGACATGGAGGTAGACTTCTCACAACCTCCATGTTATGATTTGAGTGAAGAGGAAGAGGAAGTTGGTGAGGAAGCAATCCCGGACCAAGAGCACATTGAGTGGGTGGCAATTTCATCTAGGAGCTTCATTGGCCCCCATCAATAAGCTATCTTGGAGACGGATTACTAACGTAAGGTCCTTCTTAGGTTGGTATATGGTGGAGAAAGGGGTGTTGGTTGCCAAGAGAATCCAAGGCCCTTCAAGAAGAACAATTCAAGAATTGGAGTTCGAGAATGGTGTGAAGCTCAATTGGGTGATCTTCGGAAAATGTTGGGTTGTTACAAGGGTCAATTAGGAGCTTATCCATCCGGCTTGGAGCATGGAAATCAACAAGAAGGTGACCGAATGCCTAGAATATGGGATCCCGGAAGAGCTTTAGAGACCAAGCATGGATGGAGATTCAAGGAGGAATGGAAACACAAGCCACCCTAACAAGAGTCTTCACAACAAGTCCAACTTAAGGACTATAAACCAAAGTGCTAGGTGGGAGACACCCCACCATGGTAACATCTTTCTTACCCTTTCTCTTTGTTTATAGTCTTGTTTTATTGCATGTTTGCTTGTCTTAGTTAGCTTAGGATTAGTTTGATGTTTTTGAGTTGGATAAGTTAAATTGCTTGTGGATCATGAATATTGGTATCTTTGAATTTGTTTTTGGGTTGAAATGTTGATTGAACTAAGGCTTAGTACTTTAGGAAAGGAAGAAAAATTTTTGCAAAACAGGGGCACCTGTGTGTGTGCACTTGCTTGTGCGTATGCACACATACCATCTTTCTGCCATTTTGTGCGAGCGCACTGCATTGTGCGTCCGCACGTGAGCTTGCGGCTCCTCTGGTGGGAGCGTTAGCAAAGCCTGTGTGCCTTTACCCCATACCCCTTTTCGCTCTTGTGCGTGCGCACGGACCTGTGTGCGCACGAACCTGTGTGCGCACGGACCTGTGTGCGCACGCACACATGATCCATCCCTTGCAAAAAAAAAAAGCGTTATGTGCGCCCGCACAGGCTTGTGCGTGCGCACACTTCTATTTTTCCTTCTGTTCGGAGCACTCGCATGCCTTGTGCGAGCACACATACCCGTTGTTTTACCTTTTTGTGCGTACGCACACGTACCCGTGTGTACGCACATGTGCTGTTTTGGGCAATATTCCTATTCCACTTTAAATAAGACCTAATGCACTTCCCGCCCACTCCACCACTCTCTTTTCTCTTTTTTACCTTACTTTCTACTTGTTTTACCTAGTTTTCATTGCATCTCATTTTTGTTTTAGTAATTATACTTGTTTTGCTTTAGTTGTTTCTTAATTTAATAAATTGCTAGTGTTTTCTTGTTGTTTGATTGGGTTGCTTTTTGATTGAATTTCATCGATGCACTTGTACTTTACCTTCAATTACTAGCACCTACTTGGATTTGCAGTCTCCATTTTTTTGGATATTAGGTGAACCTTTTATGAGTGCACATGGAATTTAGTGAATTGAATTGAATTGCTTGTTCACCATGGATTTTAAGTCAATATAATCACATCACAAGGTCCTTGTTTCTTGTTAATGCCTTGCATTTGTTTGAGTTGACTTGACTTGATTCCTATCAAGACTTGTCACTTATAGTAACAAACACCTTAACCATGTGATTATTTGATTTTCCCTAAGGATGAAAAAGTAATTTTCTTTTCATCATTGCATTGGTTAGTGCTTGTTGTGCTATTTTATAATAATTTTGCTCTTCCACTCGCACACCTTCAATATTCAATATTTTCTAAATTCAATTCACTCTTGTTGTAGTTGCCTAAGTTTGCATGTGCTTAAATGATGCTCATCCATTACTCGCATCTTAGGCCATTTAGTTGAGGAACTCATGCTTACTTTTTGATTGTGTGAATACCATTTTAACTGGCTGTTGTGTGTATTCCACACCACTATGCAAACTTCCACAATTAGATGCTTATTTGCTTCTTCAATTACCTTTTTGTGTTACTTGCCCTATGATTCCTAATTATACTGTATCCATTCTTTTTGAGGATGAGACGTCAAGGCAAGAGCCGGGAGAGGAGAAGGACATCGAGGATGGAGATGCCAAGAATGCATTGAACTTGGCAATTTCCATGCAATCCAAGCCCCCGCATCCGCCAATTGAAGGTGGTGCGCTTTAGAGCCATTCTTCCCGGATTGTATTCATGCACGGAGGACCGTGCAACGCTTAAGTGTGGGGGAGGATTCGTCATTTTGTGGGGTAAATTTTCTTTTCTGAACACTTTGCATTTTATTTTTTGTTTTATTTTATTATATTAGTATTTTTGACTATTTCATCATTATTCTAATTAATATATATATATATATATATATTGCTTTTGCATAGCATA
>NC_029789.2:65997721-66014792 GCF_000816755.2 Arachis ipaensis | reverse complement strand
TGCATTGGACTTGGCGATTTCCCCACAACCCAAGCCCCCGCATCCACCAGCCTAAGGTGGAGGAACTTCGAGATACCCCCTCGGATCGTGTTCGTGCACGGAGGACCGTGCAACGCTTAAGTGTGGGGGAGGATTCGTCATTCTGGGGAGTAAACTTGCTTTTTCCGAATACTTTGCACTTTCATTTTTTGTTTTCTTTTAGTAAGTTTCTTGTATATATTTGGAGTATTTTTTATTGTTGCATTGCATTTTTCTTTTGGTATATATATCATAGTTTATATCTAGCTATTGCATATTGCATTTTGGCATAGCTGCATAGCATATATTTTATAGATAGAAGTTGTGATTGGATGATGTGAATAGCATAGTGCCTAGTTCAATTTTGTCCCAATTGTTCATGTTAGTTTTTGAAATGTTGAAAATTAGGAATAGAACTAGAAAAGATTTTGAAATTGCATCCATCACAACATACATACATACATATAGGAAATAATTTTGGTGAAAAATAACAAAAAAATTCTAGAATTTTATTTTTAGGGCATTCTATTGAGTTGATTTGGAATATTATTTTTAAAACTTGCTTGAATGATTTTTATCGAACATAGAAGAGAGATAGAATAAAATACCTTGTAAGTCTTTGAGCTTTAATGAGTGGTATATCTCTTCTATGATTGTGATCTTGGTTTTGCTTGATTCTTTATTTCCGATGTTTGATGTCTTGAATGCATTTAGCATGATTGAGGCCATTTTTTAATTAAACTTACTCACCCATATGGACTTACCCCTGCGTCTACCTTTGTTAACCCATTTTGAGCTTTTTAATCTCCTTTTGTTCTAATTGTTAGCACATCATAATCCTAAGTGAAAAACCATGAATAACTTTGAATTGTATCTTTGATTAGGTTAGGTTGAGGAGTGTGTGTCATTTAAGTGTGGGGGAAATTTTGGGAAGCATTGGTAGAGAAAAAATTTTGTTTTGGGTAATTATTGAAAATTTGGGAAAAATGAGTGCACATTCATGTTTCAATTCGCTTTAACCATATGCATTTGTCTTCGAAAAAAAATGAAATGAAAAAATAATAAGAGGGGACAAAGGTTGCCCCAAAGAAAAAAGAAATTTTGGAATAAGAAATGCATATATGTTTTGAATAGAAACTAAGGCATGAATGTGTGTGAAAAGAAGTAATGGGTGGTTAGAATGCATTTTTTGTGGGCTGATTGATATAGGTTGAGTTGGGTACTTGAGCTAATCAAAGATTCAATCCTTTAGTCCACTTAGCCATATACTCATCCTACACTTACCCCAACCCCATTACAACCCTCTAAAGACCACATGATACTTGCATACATGCATCAAATACTTGTTGATTGTTAGATGAAAAGCAAATCCTTGAAAGCATGATTAGAGGAAACTTGAGTGATTAAACCCTAAACACCGAGCGTTAAGAGTGTATACACACCTAGTGAGGGTTCGATCACTCAATTCTATGTTTCCACCCTTCTTATCATGCATTCTTGCAAGTTGCTTCTTTTTGATGAGTTGAATCAATTCTTTAGATTTTGTTTGCATTGAATTAATTCTTTGCTTGGCTCTATATGTCTATATACTTGCTTGGAATTTGATTGTTTGTTTTCACCAATTCAATAGGATACTATAGTATATATAGAAATGCATGCAAATAGATAGTTGCATTCAATAAGTTGCTTGCCCTTTTATCATTCTCCTTGTTGGTTTAGTATGAGGACATGCTATTATTTAAGTGTGGGGGAATTGACGAATCCATATTTGATGATATATTTTGCCTATAATTGGATGGATTCTATCATATAAACCAATATTTATTCACCTAAATAGCATGCTTTTGTGTTTTCTCTCTAGATTGTGCCTAAATGTGAAAACATGCATTTTTGAGCTTAAATTAGTGATTTTAATCCCACTTTTATGCCATTCGATGCCATGACATATTTGTTGAGTGATTTCAGGTCATAGAGGCAAGAATGGTTTGGTAGAAGCAGAAAAAAGCATGTAAAAAGGGAGAAAACATGAAGAAAACAAAGGAGAAGTGACGAACGGATTTTCTGTCAGTAAAGAAATTCACAAATAAATTCTCGTTGAAAGTATAGTTTCTAAACCAACAAAGAATCCTTTCGTACAAAAACTTGTTTTTCACTAAAGCAAACCCAATAAAATTTATAACCGAAGTATTTAAACCTCGGGTCGTCTCTCAAGGAATTGCAGGGATGAAAATTATAAATTAAAGCAATGAAAATTAACAAGAGGTTTTATGTAATTGAAATAAAAAGCCTTGACTGGGAGAATGATTAATTGGAAGTTTTATCCTTGTTGGATTTTCTCAAGTGTAGTATCAAAAGGTTGTTATTTTCACTTAGTTAACCCTTACTAAATAAAGGAAAGTCAAGTGATTGAGCTAACTCTTATTCGCAAATTCTAATCCTCTCCCTTGGCAATGATTAGCGTTAGTAAATAGAGAATTAGCCAACAACTTCCAATTTAACTAGTCACTTGAGCATTCTAACTCATGGGTCTCCTTTTAATCGACTCCTAAATCAAGTTGGGAGTCTACTCTGTCAACATGAATACCACCGTCGTTGTCTTATAAGAGAAGTAAAAATGGAACATGGTAATTAAAATCAATTGGAAGCAATTAAATAAATAATAAAATTTAAATGGAAAAATACTTCTTGCATTAATAAATTCTAAAAAGAATCCAATTGTAACTCTGAACAAAAATTAAGGATATGAAAGAGTAAGGGAATAAGAAAACAAACTAGAATAATAATGACTTCAACGGAGGTAGCAACTCTTTGTAATATTCAACTTAACAACATAAAACTAGGAATCCTAACTATGAAAGTTCTCTCCATGAATGAATAGATTCCTCCACTTTATAGCCTCTAATCTATTTTCTGGGCCAAAAACTGGGTCAGAAACAGCTCAGAAATCGCTGGGGGCGAATTCAAATACGCTGAAATTTCGCGAATGCGACTCGTGCGCGTGATGCATGCGTGCGTGTTACCTATCTTCATAGAAACTATAGAAAATTATATATCATTTTGAAGACCCAGATGTTATCTTTCCAACGCAACTAGAACCGCCTCATTTGGATCTCTATAGCTCAAGTTATGGTCAGTTAAGTACGAAGAGGTCAGGCTGGACAGCTTAGCAATTCCTTCAGTTTCTTGTATTCCTTCCACTTTTGCATGCTTCCTTTCCATCCTCTAAGCCATTCCTGCCCTATAAAGCTTGAAATCACTTAACAAACATATCAAGGCATCGAATGGTAACAAGAGAGGATTAAACATAGCAAATTTAAGGCCAAAGAAGCATGTTTTCAATCATAGCACAAATTTAGGAAGGAAAATGTAAAACCATACAAATTGTATGAGTAAGTGTGCAAAGAATTGATAAAAACTACTCAATTGAGCACAAGATAAACCATAAAATAGTGGCTTATCAAGAAGCACACAGCGATGCGTGCGTGCGCACAAGGATGTGTTCTTACGCACAAGGAGGAAATCAGCATTCGTGCGTGTGCACAACCCTTTGTGCGTACGCACAAGGGGAAATTTGGCGAAGTGTGCGGATGCACACGTCTGTACATCCGCACAGGTACCAGCGCATGCCTCCATTAAAAAGTCACGTGTTGCACGGTTTTGGGGGTCTCTAGGCCCATTTCTAAAGTGATGAAGGCTGGTTTGAGAGGCTATATTAAGGGCATATCAACACATAACAAAGAGAGCTCACTTGTAGGGTAGAAACACATAGTAGGAGTAGGAGTACTGTAGATTAAGAAGTTCTCTCTTAGGTTTTTAATTAGGGTTTATAGCATTTTATAATTCAAGTTTAATTTTGGATTCTAGTAATTGCATTGTAAGTATTTCTTTAATTTCTCTTTTAATTACATACTTGTTCTACACTTAGATTGCAAGAAATGTAAATAGCTGGAGCTTAGAGTGCAAGAAATGTAAATTGCTTGAATAGTAAAGGGATATGGGATACTGGGATGCAAAATTTAACAATGGAAAGTAAATAAGATGAAGTAAGTGCAATAGATCTAAACATAAATGGAAAATATCTTGAAGAACAAGATAAAAAGTAAATTCAGCTCAATTGTAAAGGCTAGGAAAGAAATTCAAGATCTCAGGGGCTCAATGAGACTAGAAAATAAGTCTAGATCTCAATTCCTTCCTTGATCCAACAGAGAACAATTTACAGAAGAAAAGAAGATGAAAGCAGTAAAGGAAACTTAGATCCAATTCTTAGAACAATTGAGAAGAGAGGTAACAGATTATTCTCAGACTTAGAATCAATGAAGCTCTTCAATCTCAATCTAAATTCAAAGAACAGATAGCAAGAGTTGCAGAAGAAATAAAAATGCAGACAGAAAGCTAAATCCAATTTTCAATCCTTAGAATTATGTAGAAGAAAACAAAATGAATTGCAGATCAAAGATTGAAATAGAATTCCTTCAATCTCAATCCAAAATTAAGAAACAGAAAGTAAGTAATGCAAAAGTGAGAGTAAGGAGAAGAGAACTCAGCTCTCAATCCCAATTCCCTAATTCAAAGCTAAAAATAAAACTACAAATAAAAGAAAGTTCAAGTGTGAAAGTAAAGGTTTTCTCTAAATCAAACTAAGTCCTATTTATACACTTTCTATTTTTTATCTTCAAAATTTGGAGTGGGCTTTTCATTTTTGGTGAAGAATTGGATCAAAATGGAAATTGAATTGAAATTGGCCCTTGGTACTGCTCCCAGGGAAGCGCTCAGTTGAGTGTTTTAATGCAGCGCTCAATGCTTGTTTCCTTGGCCCAGGCTCCTAAATTTTGTTGCGTCCTAGCCTTCTTTGTGGGTGCCTTCATAGCGCTAAGTGAAGTTATTGAACGCAGCGCCTTTGCCTTGTAGAGGGAGCTCCAAATTCGAACCTTGGGTGAGCCAAATTGGTGCCCCTTTTCTTCATGAAGAGTGGCACTCAGTTAACCTACTAAACGCAGCGCCCTTTTATTTTGGTGAGAGCTTCCTTGTTCGAGCCTTGTTTACAGTATTTGTGGCCAATTTCCTTGCTAAAGGGTAGCGCTCAATGAACTCTCTTCACGCAGCGCCCTTGCTTGCAAGTGAGGAGCTCCCTTGTTCGAATCCTGGTGGCTTCCCTTTTGGCCTATTTCCCTTGGAGTAGCGCTTCTCTTGGTTCCTCAGGTGCTTGGTTCGAAACTTGATGGCTTCACTAGCAAATATTTAGCCTTGCATTTTCTTTTGCCAAGACACGATAAAGCTAACTCTCCTAACTGAGCGCTATTGATTTTCTTGGGTTCCTTGGGCGCTCAGTTAAGAAAGTTCACTTAGCGCCATGCCTTTGCTCCCTTGGCCTTGGTGTTTTGGTGCATCCCTCTTTCCAGCGCTCACTTTTTGAGCGCTACGCTCACTATTCGAGCGCTATGGCTTTGCTTGGTTTGGTGAGTGCCGTGCTTTTGTTTCCTTAGGCCACGCTTCATAGGGCACGCTTTCCTTGTTTCTTTCTTTTCTTCACCTACAAGTAATCAAAACAACCAATCAAAGCATCACCAAATTCACAAGGTTTATAAATCATTCAAAAACCAACTAATTCTAGCATAAACCTCATGGTGGATTGATTCAACAAAACCATGCAATTCCACTCCAAATCACTTACTTATAATGCAAGAAAGTGCACAAAATTTAATGAAACAAGTGAAAAATGCTTGAAAAGCTAGCATAAGATGACTTGTCATCAGTCGTCATCAAATTTTGGCGCCGTTGCCGAGAAACTAGCGTCCTGAGTGCTATATTTTGGTTGTTGTAAATATGTTCATAGTGTGAATAGATACTTTTTGGTTGTTTGGTTGTTTTTGCTATTAATTAGGATTTTGTTTCTTTTGTTAATTGATGTCTTTAGTTTTTATTTTCAATTTTCTCCATGAGTTATCACCCTCATGGTTTGGGGTTTGGTTGTGATTACTTTGTAGGGCTTGATAACTTCTACTTTGGATTCCATCATGGGATTGGAGCATCAATTTTGGAAGGAGCAACCTCCTCTATATTACAATGAACCAAACCATCCCCAATATGCATATCCAAACCAAGGATATGGTGGATTTTACTATGGTTATGCACCTCCACCACCATATGCCTATGACCCATACCCTCAACATAACCCTCAATCACCACATTTTCAAACACCATACCACCACCACCATACACCTTCTCACATGCCACCTCATGATACTCACCAACATGAATCACCTCCAATATATCCAACCTTCTTCCCAACCAATGAACCTTCCCTCTTATCCCAATGTGAAGCTTTCCCACCCTTGGCCCAAGACCATCAAGACCTTTGATGGGATATTTTGATGAGAAACGAATCTCTCCCAAAACACCCAAAACTAGCCGGCTAGAAAACCAAGTCTAGATCTCAATGCCTTCCTAGATCCAACAAGAACAATAGCAAGGAAATTGTAAATTGCAAAGAAAAGATTCAAGGGCAACATGAAAATCTACTCAATTAGCTTGCTTGTAGCTCAAGAAAGTGCATAATTCTAATGAAAACTAACGAAAAAGACTAGCTAAAATGGGCTAGGATGACTTGTCATCAACCTTCAAGCTTTTCTCCAAGAGCAAGAAGGATTCTGAAGAGCACAAGGGCAATTCATGGCAACCATAGCCTAAGCGGTGAACCGCTTGGTTCTTCGACGCTCATCCAATCAAGACACTCCTCTTGGAGGATGTGAGGGAACAATTGAAGGGCGTAGAGAAGAGGATAGCATGCAGCCACAAGGGAAAGAAGAAGGGTTAGAGCATGAAGTACAACAAGAGGAAGAAAGGAGAGAAATGGAGAATTGAGGGATATTGATCAAGATGAGGATTCCATTATTGAGGATTTTTTGTCTTCCTTGGTCAATCCCCTCAATGATCCTAATGAGCCTCTTCCCATTGAGTTTGAGAGAGGCATGGAGGTAGACTTGATAAACCCCATTTGGAGGGTTTATCTTGTGTTGAATTTAGAGGATTTTATCGCCTTTTTCCATATTTATCCAATGAAATAGCATGGTTTTGTAAATTCTCCTTTAATTGTGCCTAAGAGTGAAAACATGCTTTTTAGGTCTTAGAATAGCTAAATTTAATTCACCTTGATTCTATTATATGCCTTGATGTATTTGTTAAGTGATTTCAGATTTAGGAGGCAAAGATTGGATCAAGGGAATGAAGGAAACGCATGTAAAAATGGAGAACTCATGAAGAAATGAAGGAATCGCAAAAGCTGTCAAGCCGACCTCTTCGCACTTAATCGATCATAAATTGAGCTAAAGAGATCCAAATGATGCGGTTCCTATTGTGTTGGAAAGCTAACATCTGGAGCTTTGAAATAATATAATATTTCCCATAGTTGCATTGTGGATAGGGGCGTGCACGCGAACGGTACACGTACGCGCCGATGGTGGCACATGGTTCACTTAATGCAACTCGTGGCCAGCGAATTCTAAGGCATTTTGGGCCCAATCCAACTCATTTTTTATGCTATTTAACCCAAGGATTGAAGAGGGATGAGACACCTAGTTAGTTAGTGAGTTTTATTTTAGTTTTATCATGCTTTAGTTAGTTTCTAGAGAGAGAAGCTCTCTCTTCTCTCTAGAATTAAGAGTAAGTTAGATCTAGATTAGGAATTCTTAGATCTAGGTTAATTTCATGCTTTGATTTACTTTTCCTTTTGTAATTCTTCTTCTTCTACATATCCTCTTTCTAGTTTTGCATTTAATTCTTGTAATTCTCTACTTTTTTAATTTTGGAATGAGGAATGGGAAAATAAATAATTATAAATTAAAGCAATAAAAATTAACAAGAGGTTTTATGTAATTGAAATAAAAAGCCTTGACTGGGAGAA
Organism: Arachis ipaensis; assembly: GCF_000816755.2. Classification (NCBI taxonomy): domain Eukaryota; kingdom Viridiplantae; phylum Streptophyta; class Magnoliopsida; order Fabales; family Fabaceae; genus Arachis; species Arachis ipaensis. The sequence continues at coordinate 66,006,874 of NC_029789.2, read as the reverse complement.
TGATTAATTGGAAGTTCTATCCTTGTTGGATTTTCTCAAGTGTAGTATTAAAAGGTTGTTATTTTCACTTAGTTAACCCTTACTAAATAAAGGAAAGTCAAGTGATTGAGCTAACTCTTATTCGTAAATCCTAATCCTCTCCCTTGGGAAGGATTAGCATTAGTAAATAGAGAATTAGCCAACAACTTCCAATTTAACTAATCACTTGAGCATTCTAACTCAAGGGTCTCCGTTTAATCAACTCCTAAGTCAAGTTGGGAGTCTACTCTGTCAACATGAATACCATCTTCGTTGTCTTATAAGAGAAGTAAAAATGGAACATGGTAATTAAAATCAATTGGAAGCAATTAAATAATAATAAAATTTAAATGGAAAAATACTTGCGTTAATAAATTCTAAAAACAATCCAATTGTAACTCTGAACAAAAATTAAGGATATGAAAGAGTAAGGGAATAAGAAAACAAACTAGAATAATAATGACTTCAACGGAGGTAGCAACTCTTTGTAATATCCAACTCAACAGCATACAACTAGGAATCCTAAATCCTAGAGAGAGAGGAGAGCCTCCATCTCTAAAAACTACATCTAAAAACCTAAAATTATATGTATGAAAGTTCTCTCCATGAATGAATGGATTTCCCCATTTTATAGCCTCAAATCTGTTTTTTGGGCCAAAAACTAGGTCAGAAATAGCCCAGAAATCGCTGGGGGCGAATTTAAATACGCTGAAATTTCGCAGATGCGACGCGTGCTCGTGGTAACAACATTTCCTGAGCCCAATGAATCCCCCATTTCTGATCTTACCCATTCTCTTTACTTTATGCCATTTACTTTTATGTTCATCTTCCCCTTTCCCTATTTAAGATTCTGCAATTTACTTTTCGTCATTTACATTCAGTTCTTTATTTCCAGCAATTACATTTTCTGCCATTTACTTTCCCACCATTTAATTTCCTGCAATTCTCCAATCAAATTCTGCTTAGCTCAACTAGAACATTCCTCCAATTAAAGTTTCTTGACCAATCAATCCCTGTGGGATTTGACCTCACTCTATTGTGAGTTTTTACTTGACGACAATTCGGTATACTTGCCGAGGGAAATTTGTTGAGAGACATGTTTCCGTGCATCAAGTTTATGGTGCCGTTGCCGGGGATTGATTTTGTATCAACAATGATTAAATTGATGGATAACTAGATTAAGCATTTTTCTTTTGTTTGATTTAATTTCTGTTTGATTGATTCACTTTCAGTTTCAGTTATTTTATTCCCGTTACCCCTACCCATTTGTGGTGTTCTCTTATTTGTTACAATTTAGTTCACTAACCCACTAACTGTTTGATATATTGCATCACTCACACTAACAGCATTTTTAACAAGAATACTCTCTATCTCCCTTTTGCTTTGACCTTGTTGGTTGTATAACAGTTAGAAGAAGTGGGGCTTCAACTTCTTTTCATTCTGAACCAGACATAGATGAGAATATGAAGAACCATCATGAAGAAGAGGCTCACAACCATGGCAGAGAAGGTCCAGCGCATCATGCTGGGCAAGAGGGAAGAGTTCTGGGATCTTACATAAATCCAAACCCAGGAAACTGTGGAAGTAGCATCCAATAGCAAATCGTACATGCCAATAACTTTGAACTAAAGCCATAGCTCATCACCCTTGTTCAGAACAACTGTTTATTGGGAGGAAATGTCCAAGAAGATCCCAATCAATATCTCACCACATTCCTGAGGATATGTGATACTGTGAAGTCTAATGGTGTTCATCTTGTCACCTATAGATTACTTCTGTTTCCCTTCTCACTCAAGGACAAAGCATCTAAATGGCTGGAATCCTTCCCGAAGGAGAGTTTAACAACCTAGGAAGATGTGGTGAACAAATTCTTGGCAAGATTCTATCCTCCTCAAAGAATCAACAGGTTGAGAGCTGAGGTACAAACCTTCAGATAACAAGATGGTGAAACTCTCTATGAAGCATGGAATAGGTTTAAGGACTTGATAATAAGGTGCCCGCCAGATATGCTCAATGAATGGGTGCAGTTACACATTTTCTATGAAGGTCTTTCTTATGAATCAAAGAAGGTAGTAGACCACTCATCTGGGGGATCTCTGAACAACAAGAAGACCATTGAAGAAGCCATAGATGTCATTGAGACTGTAGCTGAGAATGACTACTTCTATGCTTCTGAAAGAGGCAACACTAGAGGAGTGATGGAGCTAAACAACGTGGATGCACTGCTGGCCCAAAACAAGATGATCACCAAGCAGCTGGCTGACCTTACCAAGAAGATGGATAGGAACTAAGTGGCAGCAATCACCACCTCATCAGCAACCCAAGAAGGAGTGAATGAAGAAGCAGAGGGTGATCAAGAACAAGCCAACTACATTGGAAACTCACATAGGAAGACCCATGATCCATACTCCAAAACTTATAATCCTAGTTGGAGAAACCATCCAAACTTTGGGTGGGGAAATCAACAAGATCAAGGATAAGATCAGAGATGTCACAACCCCAACAACAATGCGGTTCACCAACATTCCACACAGTGATCATATCAGCACCCATCTAACAACACCTCTCAACATCCATATCAAAACCAAAATGGCCATTCTCATCCCTCCAACCCCAACTCACCATCATCCGAAGATAGACTCTCAAGGATCGAAACTCTACTTGAACATATATGCAAAGAAGGTCAAGACAGTAAAATGTTTCGAGAGGAAGTGCGGTCCAATATGCAGAATCAAGATGCTGCCATCAAGAAACTTGAGACACAAATTGGCTACTTATTCAAGTAAGTTCCCAGCTATAACCTGTGCAGCAACACCAATCTAAACCCAAGAGAGGAATGTCAGGCTATCACCCTCAGAAGTGGGAAGGAATTGAAGGAAACTCCCAAGAAACCACAAGAGAGGAACTCAATTGAAGGGGAAGAGGAATGAGATGAAGTCCAAATTCCCACTCCCAGTTCACAGCAAAAAGGAGAAATGCTGAAGCCAGACGTCCCAAAAGCTCCACACCCTCAGCAATTGAAAAAGAAGGGGGATGACAACCAATTCTTAAGATTTTTGAAAATCTTCAAGAAACTACAAATCAACATATCCTTTGCTGAAGCAATAGAGCAAATGCCACTCTATGCCAAGTTCTTAAAGGAATTAATGACCAAGAAGAGAAGCTGGAAGAGCAATGAGACTGTGATACTAACCGAAGAATGTAGTGCCATCATTCAGCACAAACTGCCCTAGAAATTGAAGGATCCTGGAAGCTTCCAGATTCCTTGTATTATAGGGGAAATCACAGTAGAGAAGGCTCTATGTGACTTAGGAGCCAGCATAAATCTGATGTCCGTATCTATGATGAGAAAAATGAGGATTGAGGAGGCCAAGCCAACAAAAATGGCCCTACAACTGGCAGACCGATCATTCAAGTTTCCCCATGGCATAGTAGAAGACTTACTGGTGAAGGTAGGAGATTTTATCTTCCCAGCAGACTTTGTAGTGTTGGACATGAAGGAGGAAGCCAAGGCCTCCATCATCCTGGGAAGACCATTCTTGGCCACTGTTGGAGCTATCATTGATGTCCAAAAAGGTGAACTTACCCTGAGATTACACAATGAGAAGATGACATTCAATGTATTCAAGGCCATGAGCTACCCACAAGAACCATTTGGAGAATGTATGAGGTTGGATTCACTGGAAGATGCAGTACAAGAGATTTTTGAAGAAGAAGAACTTGAAAGGTTAACAGAAGATGAATCAGCATCTAGCGAAGAGGCTACAATAGCGGAGATTCATATTCAGGGTGCACCAAAGAAGGAGAATGAAAGAAAAGAAGCACCCAAACTTGAACTCAAAGCACTGTCACCCACTCTCAAATATGCATATTTAAGAGTGAACGAAAGTTACCCAGTGATCATAAACTCAGCCCTTAGCCAAGATCAAGAGGATGAACTACTCCAAGTATTGCGAAAGCATAAGGATGCCATTGGATGGACCCTCGCTGACCTGAAGGGAATCAGTTCGGCCATATGCATGCATAAGATACTGTTGGAAGATGATGCCAAACCATCCATTCAACCCTAAAGGAGGCTGAATCCAGTCATAAAGGAAGTGGTACAGAAAGAAGTCATGAAGTTATGGCAGGGAGGGGTGATCTACCCGATCTCAGACAGCCCATGGGTCAGCCCCGTTCAAGTGGTCCACAAGAAAGGAGGAATCACTGTAGTACCCAATGAGAGAAACGAACTCATTCCTACAAGGACCGTCACAGGATGGCGGATGTGCATAGACTACAGAAAACTCAATGAAGCTACAAGAAAAGATCATTTCCCCCTTCCTTTCATGGATCAGATGCTGGAAAGACTTGCAGGACATGCATATTACTGTTTTCTCGATGGTTATTCAGGATATAAACCAAATAGTGTTTTCTGCTACAATTTCCTTCTCTGCAATTTTTACTTTCTACATCATTGCTTCCAATTTACATTCCCTGCACATTTACATTATACACTTTAACTTTGAGCTTGCTGCAAATCTGAATTTACTTTTCTTGCCTTGGATCCATTGCTATCTTTAATTCCCTGCACCCAATTCCCCTTTACATTTTGCTGCAATTCACTTTTCTTGTCATTTAAGATTTTACCAATTTATATTTCTTGCTCTTTAAGTTTCTGTCCAATTTACTTTCTGCAATTTTGAATTCCTTGTCATTTACATTCTGTTGGCTACAAATTCACACAATTCACTTCAATGTTAGCTTGACTAAACTAATCACCCACTAAAGTTGCTTGATCCATCAATCCCTGTGGGATCGACCTCACTCACGTGAGTTTTACTACTTGATGCGACCCGGTATACTTGCCGGTTAGATTTGGGTGTTTTGGAATTCGTTTTTTTCCAAAAAATTCCCATCAACGTGCGTATAAAGTTTTCAGCGCCGTTACCAAGGAATGGAACCGTCACGATTTCTGCGCACTAAGTTTTTGGCGCCGTTGCCGGGGATTGTTCGAGTTTGGACAACTGACAGTTCATCTTGTTGCTCAGATTAGGTAACTTTATTTTAATTTTAACCTTTTTGTTTTTATTATTCTTATTTTCAAAAAATCAAAAAAAATTTATAAAATCATAAAATCAAAAATATTTTTGTGTTTCTTGTTTGAGTCTAGAGTCAAGTTTTAAGTTTGGTGTCAATTGCATCTTTTTAATTTAATAAAAATTATTTTCGAAAATTTCAGGCATTGCATTCTTCATTATCTTCAAGTTGTTCTTGGCCAGTCTTCTTGTTTGATCTTCATATTTTCTTGTTTTGTGTCTTTGCTTGTTTTTCATATGCATTTTCAATTTGTTAATGACTAAAGAATAAAAATTTTTAAGTTTGGTGTCTTGCATGTTTTCTTTGCTTGAAAATTTTTTAAAAATAAGTTCTTGGTGTTCATCATGACATTCAAAGTGTTCTTGGTGTTCATCTTGACATTCATAGTATTCTTGCATGCATCACATGTTTTGATCCAAAATTTTCATGCATTGAGTCTTTGGGTTGTTTTTCTCTTTCTTCATTGAAAATTCAAAAATAAAAAAAATCAAAAAAATATCTTCTTCTTATTTCACTCATAATTTTCGAAAATTTGATTTGATTTAGTCAAAAATTTTTAAAATTTAGTTATTTCTTATGAGTTAAATCAAATTTTCAATTTAAAAATCTTATCTTTTTAAATCTTTTTCAAAAATCAAATCTTTTTCATTTTTCTTTCATAATTTTCGAAAATTCCAAAATGATTTTCAAAAATATTTTTCTTATTTTGTTTCATAATTTCAAATATTTACTAACAATTAATGTGATTGATTCAAAAAAAAATATTAAGTTTGTTACTTGCCTAGTAAGAAAGGCTCAATCTTTAAACTCTAGAATCATATCTTTTTAGTTTCTTGTTAGTCAAGTAATCAACTTTAATTTTCAAAATCAAATCTTTTTAAATTTCCTTTTCAAATCTTTTTCAAATTAAGTTTCAATCACATCTTTTTCAAAATCAATTTCAAAATATTTTCTAACTTCCTTTCTAACTTCTTACCTTTTTAAAATTGATTTTCAAATTTTTTAATCAATCCTATCTTTTTGTTTCAATCATATCTTTTTCAAAACTACCTAACTAATTCTCTCTCTCTAATTTTCGAAAATCACCTTCCTCTTTTTTAAAATTTCTTTTTAATTAACTAATTACTTTAATTTTTAATTTTTAATTTTCTTTCTTTTCTAATTTTTGAATTTTATTTTAATTTCAAATTAAAAACAAAAATATTTTTATTTTAATTTATTTAATTTTCGAAATTCCCTCTCTCTCATCTCCTTCTAATTATTTATTTATTTATTAACACTTCTCTTCATCTCAAAATTTGAACCCTCTCTTTCTCTTGGTGTTCGAATTTCTCTTCTTCTATTCTTCTACTCTTATACTCACATACAGGAATCTCTATACTATGACATAGAGGATTCCATATTTTCTTTTCTGTTTTCTTCTTTTTCATATGAGCAGGAACAAGGATAAGAACATTCTTGTTGAAGCTGATACTGAACCTGAAAGGACTCTAAAGAGGAAGCTAAGGGAAGCCAAAGCACAACTCTCTGGAGAAAATCTTACAGAAATTTTCGAAAAAGAAGAAAACATGGCCGAAAATAATAACAATGCAAGGAAGATGCTTGGTGACTTTACTGCACCAAATTGTAATTTACATGGACGAAGCATCTCAATTCCTGCCATTGGAGCAAACAACTTTGAGCTTAAACCTCAATTAGTTTCTCTGATGCAACAGAACTGCAAGTTTCATGGACTTTCATCTGAAGATCCTTTTCAGTTCTTAACTGAGTTCTTGTAGATCTGTGATACTGTTAAGACCAATGGGGTTAATCCCGACGTCTACAGGCTTATGCTTTTCCCATTTACTGTAAGAGACAGGGCTAGAATATGGTTAGACTCTCAACCTAAGGATAGCATGAACTCTTGGGATAAGCTGGTCACGGCTTTCATAGCCAAGTTCTTTCCTCCTCAAAATCTTAGTAAGCTTAGAGTGGATGTTCAAACCTTCAGACAAAAGGAAGGTGAATCCCTCTATGAAGCTTGGGAGAGATACAAGCAACTGACCAAAAGGTGTCGTTCTGACATGCTTTCAGAATGGACCATCCTGGATATATTCTATGATGGTCTGTCTAAGTTATCAAAGATGTCACTGGACCATTTTGCAGGTAGATCTATTCACCTAAAGAAAATGCCTGCAGAAGCTCAATAACTCATTGACATGGTTGTAAATAACTAGTTCATGTACACTTCTGAAAGGAATCCTGTGAATAATGGGACGCCAATGAGGAAGGGAGTTCTTGAAATTGATACTCTGAATGCCATATTGGCTCAGAATAAAATATGGACTTAGCAAGTCAATATGATCTCTTAGAGTCTGAATGGATTGAAGGAATCATCCAACAGTACTAACGAGGCATCTTCTGAAGAAGAAGCTTATGATCCTGAGAATCCTGCAATAGCAGAGGTGAATTACATGGGTGAACCCTATAGAGACACCTATAATCCCTCATGGAGAAATCATCTAAATTTCTCGTGGAAGGATCAACAAAAGCCTCAACAAGGCTTTAATAAAGGTGGAAGAAACAGGTTTAGCAATAGCAAGCCTTTTCCATCATCCACTCAGCAAAAGACAGAGATCTTTGAGCAGGATCCATCTAGCTTAGCAAACATTGTCTCTGATCTATCTAAGGCCACTCTAAGTTTCATGAATGAAACGAGGTCCTCCATTAGAAATTTGGAGGCACAAGTGGGCCAGCTGAGTAAAAGGGTCACTGAAACCCCTCCCAGTACTCTCCCAAGCAATACACAAGAGAATCCAAAAAGAGAGTACAAGGCCATTGATTTAACCATCATGGCCGAACCTACAAGGGAGGGAGAGAACGTGAATCCCAGTGAGGAAGACCTCCTGGGATGTCCAGTGATCAACAAGGAGTCTCCCTCTGAGGAACCAAAGAAATCTGAGGCTCATCTAGAGACCATAGAGATTCCATTGAACCTCCTTATGCCATTCATGAGCTCTGATGAGTATTCTTCTTCTGAAGAGAATGAAGATGTCACTGAAGAGCAAGTTGCCAAGTACCTTGGTGCAATCATGAAGCTGAATGCCAAATTATTTGGTAACGAGACTTGGGAAGATGAACCTCCCTTGCTCATCAATGAACTAAGTGATCTGGATCAACTGACATTGCCTCAGAAGAAACAAGATCCTGGAAAGTTCTTAATACCTTGTACCATAGGCACCATGACCTTTGAGAAGGCTCTATGTGACCTTGGATCAGGGATAAACCTCATGCCACTCTCTGTAATAGAGAAACTGGAAATCTTTGAGGTGCAAGCTGCCAGAATCTCATTAGAGATGGCAGACAACTCCAGAAAATAGGCTTATGGACAAGTAGAGGACGTGCTAGTAAAGGTTAAAGGCCTTTACATCCCTGCTGATTTCATAATCGTAGACACTGGGAAGGATGAGGATGAATCCATCATCCTTGGAAGACCCTTCCTAGCCACAGCAAGATCTGTGATTGATGTAGACAAAGGAGAATTGATCCTTCAACTGAATGAGGATAACCTTGTGTTTAAAACTCAAGGATCTCCTTCTGTATCCATGGAGAGGAAGCACGAAAAGCTTCTCTCACTGCAGAGTCAACCAAAGCCCCCACAGTCAAACTCTAAGTTTGGCGTTGGGAGGCCACAACCAAACTCTAAGTTTGGTGTTGAACCCCCACATTCAAATTCTAAGTTTGGTGTTGAACCCCCACATTGAAAAACAGCACACCCTAGAGGAGAACAGTCTGGCATTTAAACGCCAGAAACAGGCACCAAGCTGGCATTTAACGCCAAGAACAAGCATCTACCTAGCGTTAAACGCCAGAACAGAGCATGGAAGTGGCATTTAACGCCAAAAACAGGCAGCAGTCTGGCGTTAAACGCCAGGATTGCATGTATAGGGCGTTTTACATGTCTAAAGGGTACAGTGATAAAAAATCCTTGACATTTCAGGATCTGTGGACCCCACAGGATCCCCACCTAACCCTATTCTCTCCTCTTCACACCTTTTCATAACTCTCTTCCCCAAA
>NC_029789.2:65960911-65988093 GCF_000816755.2 Arachis ipaensis | reverse complement strand
GTCAAGGAACAACACCACCTTGTGAAATTCCTTGTTTTCTCTTTGTTGCCAGGGAACAATTTGATTTCTCCTTCTTCTCCTAGTTGTTGCTTCATGTTCTTTCTCAGATCCTTGTTTCCTTTCCTGCAAAGAGTGNAGAATGAGTATCCGGAGATCCGACTTGAAATCCAAAGAAGAGGTTGGGAAGTTCTCACCAACCCCATTCAACAAGTCGGGAACCTAATGGTTCAAGAGTTCTATGCAAACACATGGATCACAAGGAACCATGATCAAAGTGTGAACCAAAATCCAAAGCATTGGCTTACTATGGTTTGGGGAAAATACTTAGATTTCAGTCTGGAAAATGTAAGGCTGGCGTTCAACTTGCCAATGATGGAAGAGAATGCACGCCCCTACACAAGAAGGGTCAACTTTGATCAAACGTTGGACCAAGTCCTCATAGACATATGTGAGGAAGGAGCTCAATGGAAAATTGACTCAAGAGGCAAGCCGGTTCAACAAAGAAGGCATGACCTCAAACCAGTGGCTAGGGGATGGCTAGAGTTCATTCAACGCTCAATCATTCCTACTAGTAACTGGTCTGAAGTTACTATAGACCGGGCCATCATGATCCATAGTATCATGATTGGAAAGGAGGTGGAAGTTCATGAGATTATACCTTAAGAACTTTACAAGGTGGCTGACAAGTCCTCCACTTGGGCAAGGTTAGCCTTTCCTCACCTCATATGCCACCTCTGCAATTCAGCTGGAATTGACATAGAGGGAGATATCCTCATTGAAGAGGATAAGCCCATCACTAAAAAAAGGATGGAGCAAATAAGAGATCATGGACCTCAACATGAGCATGAGGAGATTCCTCACCATGAAACCCCTGAGATTCCTCAGGGGATGCACTTTCCTCTACAGAATTATTGGGAACAAATCAACACTTCCCTAGGAGAATTAAGTTCCAACATGGGACAACTAAGGGTGGAGCATCAAGAGCATTCCATCATCCTCCATGAAATTAGAGAAGATCAAAGAGCTATGAGGGAGGAGCAAGAAAGACAAGGAAGAGACATAGAGGAGCTCAAGAGCACCATTGGTTCTTCAAGGAGAGGAAGTCGCCACCCTCACTAAGGTAGACTCATTCCTTAATCTCCTTGTCTATTTATTTCCTGTTTTTTTATTTCTGAGCTTTATGTTTATTTATATTTGTGTCTTATTACATGATCATTAGTGTCTAAGTGTCTATGCCTTAAAGTTATGAATATGAATCCAGCACCTCTCTTGAATGAAAACTGTTCTAAAAACAAAAGAACAAGAAGTACATGGTTTCGAATTCATCCTTGAAACTAGTTTAATTATTTTGATGTGGTGGCAATACTTTTTGTTTTCTGAATGTATGCTTGAACAGTGCATATGTCTTTTGAAGTTGTTGTTTATGAATGTTAAATATGTTGGCTCTTGAATGAATGATGACAAGGAGACATGTTATTTGATAATCTGAAAAATTATAAAAATGATTCTTGAAGCAAGAAAAAAAAATAATAGCGAAAAAAAAAAGAAAGAAAAAGAAAAAGCAAGCAGAAAAAGCCAAAAGCTCTTTAAACCAAAAGGCAAGAGCAAAAATCCAATAGCCCTTAAAACAAAAAGGCAAGGGTAAATAAAAAGGATCCAAGGCTTTGAGCATCAGTGGATAAGAGCGCTTAAAGGAATAAAATCCTGGCCTAAGCGGCTAAACTAAGCTATCCCTAACCATGTGCTTGTGGCGTGAAGGTGTCAAGTAAAAACTTGAGACTGAGCAGTTAAAGTCAAGGTCCAAAGCAAAAATAAGAGTGTGCTTAAGAACCCTGGACACCTCTAATTGGGGACTTTAGCAAAGCTGAGTCACAATCTGAAAAAGGTTCACCCAGTTATGTGTCTGTGGCATTTATGTATCCGGTGGTAATACTGGAAAACAAAGTGCTTAGGGCCACAACCAAGACTCATAAAGTAGCTGTGTTCAAGAATCAACATACTGAACTAGGAGAATCAATAACACTATCCGAACTCTGAGTTCCTATAGATGCCAATCATTCTGAACCTCAATGGATAAAGTGAGATGCCAAAACTATTCAAGAGGCAAAAAGCTACAAGTCCCGCTAATCTGATTGGAACTAAGTTTCATTGATATTTTGGAATTTATAGTATATTCTCTTCTTTTCATCCTATTCGATTTTCAGTTGCTTGGGGACAAGAAACAATTTAAGTTTGGTGTTGTGATGAGCGGATAATTTATACGCTTTTTGGCATTGTTTTTACATAGTTTTTAGTATAATTTAGTTAGTTTTTAGTATATTTTTATTAGTTTTTAATTAAAATTAACATTTCTGGACATTACTATGAGTTTGTGTGTTTTTCTGTGATTTCAGGTAATTTCTGGCTAAAATTGAGGGACTTGAGCAAAAATCAGATTCAGAGGTTGAAGAAGGACTGCAGATGCTGTTGGATTCTGACCTCCCTACACTCAATGTAGATTTTCTGGAGCTACAGAACTCCAAATGGCGCGCTCTTAATTGTGTTGGAAAGTAGACATCCAGGGCTTTTCAGCAAAATATAATAGTTCATACTTTGATTAAGGATAGATAACGTAAACTGGCGTTGAACGCCAGTTCCATGCTGCATTCTGGAGTCAAACGCCAGAAACAGGTTGCAAAGTGGAGTTAAACGCCAGAAACAGGTTACAAACTAGCGTTCAACTCCATGAAAGACCTCTACACGTGTAAAGCTCAATGCTCAGCCCAAGCACACACCAAGTAGGCCCCGGAAGTGGATTTCTGCATCATTTACTCATTTCTGTAAACCCTAGTAACTAGTTTAGTATAAATAGGACTTTTTACTATCTTTGTAGGAGATCTTTGATCAGTTTTATGCTATCTTAGACTTTCATGGGGGCTGGAAACAGCAAGGGAGTATTACCTCAGGTTGGGTTGCCTCCCAACAAGCGCTTCTTTAATGTCACTAGCTTGACGGTTGCCCCTTGTTAGGGTGGATTGTAGTGCTTGATGTCTTCTCCTCTCACTATGAAAACGTCCCCATTTGATTCCTTCATGACTTCTAAATGTTCCATGGAAAGAACTTTCCTGATTGTGAACACTTGAGGGAGCTGGGAAGGAATGGTTTTGAGGCCAGGTGGGATTGGCAGATAATGACTTGATATCACTTTATCTCCCGGAGAGAAACCTTCAGTGGGAATTTTCTTGTTTCTCCACCCTCTTGGCTAAAAGTTTGAACCTCGGATCGAAGCCTATTGACCTTTTGTGGGGGTAGAAACGTGCCAGAAACTTGCTTTCCACCTCATCCCAGGTTGTTAGGCTCCCCCTTGGGAATGATTCCAGCCACTTAGCTGCCTTGTCCCTAAGTGAAAATGGGAATAAAAGCAGTTTATAGGCATCTTCCTGGACTCCATTGGACTTCACAGTGTCGCAAATTCTCAGGAATTTTGTGAGATGTTGGTTTGGGTCTTCATTAGCACTCCCACCAAATGAACAATGATTCTCCACAAGTGATATTAGCTATGGTTTGAGCTCAAAATTGTTGGCCTGAATGGGTGGTTTCTGAATGCTGCTACCACAACTCCCAGAGGTTGGGTTTATGTATGAACTAAGAACCCTCCTCTCAGGAATGGCATTGTTTCCATCAGCTCTCTCATGGTTGTGAACTTCTCTATCCATGTTGAGATCTAAAGCTTCCTCAAAATTGTCCTCAGATGCTCCTTCAGATTCCTCTTCTCCCAGTACTCTCTTCCCTCTTGCTTCCCTTCTAAGTCTATGAAGGGTCCTCTCTGGTTCAGTATATGGAGGAGTTGATGTCTCTCCTCTCCTACCTGTCATACAAGAACACAGCAAAGGCAACAAACAAGTGAAATACATTACAATAGAGCTCCCTAACCCAATGAAAGGGGTTTAGTGAATCATAGCTCTGAATTCAATTACAAAGGTATGAAAACTAGCAAAATGAAAAGGTCAAAGTTCCTCTAACTTAAATTCTATCCTATTTATACACTTTCTTCATTGAGCTTCTGTTGTGTTTCTTGGGCTTTGAGGCCTCTCCCTGCTTTCCTTTTGCTTGGGTTTATGATCCATAATCTTGATGAGGCTGCTGATCCAAATTCTGTAACATTCATTGAGCCAACTTAGTGATAATCAAGTAATGACACATGACTCAACAAATTGAAATTCCAGACTCATCAATCCTTCAGGCCCAATCCCATAAACCATGATATTCAATTGGGTTTCATACCAGAGTAAGTTTAAGTTAATGTTTGTGCTCAAATGCTAACTTAAACTGAAATATTTTTGGCCCAGAAACCTTTTCCAAGAGTGGCGTTTAAGTTGCAGTTTAAGCTTAAACTGCAGCTTAAACGCCAGACACTTCCAGTGATGCCTTTTGTGGAAGCACGTTTAAGCTTCAGTTTAAGGTTAAACTGAAGCTTAAACGTGGAAATAGAAGAAGGCAGCCCTGGAGGGTAACGTAGTCGAACACGTTTAAGCTCCAGTTTAAGGTTAAACTGGAGCTTAAACGTGGAAATAGAGAAAGCAACCCCTGGAGGTCGAACACGTTTAAGCTCCAGTTTAAGGTTAAAATGGAGCTTAAACGTGGAAATGGAGAAAGCAACCCTGGAGGAGAAAACTTGGTCGAACACGTTTAAGCTCCAGTTTAAGGTTAAACTGGAGCTTAAACGTGGAAATGGCTCCCTGGTGCATTTCCCATTTCTGGCGTTTAACCTCCAGTTTAAGGTTAAATTGGAGGTTAAACGTGGAAATGCTTCCTGAGTGGAATTCTCATTCTGGCGTTTAACCTCCAGTTTAAGGTTAAACTGGAGGTTAAACGCCAGAAAAGGGGAAAAGTACCAGGGAGCCATTTCCACGTTTAAGCTCCAGTTTAGGCTTAAACTGGAACTTAACCGCCATTTCCAGCATTATATGGCTTGGTAGTTTAAGTTCTAGTTTAAGCTTAAACTGGAACTTAACCGCCATTTCCAGCATTATATGGCTTGGTAGTTTAAGTTCTAGTTTAAGCTTAAACTGGAACTTACACTCCACATGTGATATTCAAGCTTCCTTTATTGATTTTGTTGCTTCCTTGCCTAGCCTCTTCTTCCCTGAAATCATCCAAACAATTGCATCAAAGTCTTGCAAAATTTCATGAGAAATCTTCCAGTCATAGCATTCAAGTAATATAACTAAAACTCATGGAATTTGCATCAAAATCATACTGTTGCTTTGTTATTCATTTAACCATTCTTGGTTACTTTAAGCTCAAGAAAATGCATAAAACAACTAAAACTAACAGAAAAATGCTAGTGAAACTAGCCTAAGATGCCTTGGCATCAGCCATTCGGCCATGCCTGGACCATTATCACTTATGTATTTTCAAATGGTGGAGCTCTGCTGTTCCTCACGAATTAATACAAAGTACTACTGTTTCTCTATTCAATTCAAGCTTATTCCTATTCTAAGATATCCATTCGCACCCAAAAACATGATGAATGTGATGATTATGTGATGCTCATCATCATTCTCACTTATGAACGCGTGCCTGACAAACACTTCCGTTCTACATGCAAACAAACTAGAATGAATATCTCTTAGATATCTAATATAGAGGACCGAGTCCGAGATATTAAAATCTTCATGGTATAAGTTAGAACCCATGGATGGCCATTCTTGAGATCTGGAAAGTCTAAACCTTGTTTGTGGTATTCCGAGTAGGATCTGGGAAGGGATGGCTGTGACGAGCTTCAAACTCGAGAGTACTGGGCGTAGTGACAGACACAAAAGGATAGTAAATCCTATTCTAGTATGATCGAGAATCGATAGATGATTAGCCATGCAGTGACAGCGCATTGGACCATTTTCACAGAGAGGATGGGATGTAGCCATTGACAACGGTGATGCCCTACATAAAGCTTGCCATGGAAAGGAGTAGGAATGGTTGGATGAAGACAGCAGGAAAGCAGAAGTTCAGAGGAACGAAAGCATCTCTATACACTTATCTGAAACTCTCACCAATGAATTACATAAGTATCTCTATCCTATTTTAATTATCTTTTAGTACACTATAATCTCTTAATACATTTGAATCCGCTTGACTGAGATTTACAAAATGACCATAGCTTGCTTCAAGCCGACAATCTCCGTAGGATCGACCCTTACTCACGTAAGGTTTATTACTTGGATGACCTAGTGCACTTGCTGGTCAGCTGTGCGAAGTTGTGACAAAGAATTAAGATTATGAACATGCGTATAAAGTTTTCAACGCCGTTACCAAGGAATGGAACCGTCACGATTTCTGCGCACCAGGAAGCTATGGCAAATTATATATCGTTCCGAAGCCCCAGATGTTAGCTTTCAAACGCAACTAGAACTGCGTCATTTGGACCTCTGTAGCTAAAGTTATAGCTGTTTGAGTGTGAAGAGGTCAGGCTGGACAGCTTAGCAATTTCTCCAACTTCTTGTATTCCTTCCACTTTTGCATGCTTCATTTCCATCCTCTGAGCCATTCTTGCCCTGTAATCTCTAAAATCACTTAACACACATATCAAGGCATCTAATGGTTATAAGAGAGGATTTAAACATAGGGAACTTAAGGCCAAAGAAGCATGTTTTCAATCAAAGCACATAATTAGGAAGGCAAATGTAAAACCATGCAAATAGTATGAATAAGTGGGTAAAGAGTTGATAAAAACCACTCAATTGAGCACAAGATAAATCATAAAATAGTGGTTTATCAACCTCCCCACACTTAAACATTAGCATGTCCTCATGCTAAGCTTAAGAGAACTAAAAGAGTGAAGAGGAATGGTAAAATGCATGAAATACAACCTATCTATATGAATGCAACTACATTCAAAATGTTTCTACCTACTTGGTCAAAAGTAAGTAAATCATTCAAGAATAAATATGAACTGGATTTCACTAATTCAAATCATAAAAATGAAGTACAAGTGAACTTGCAGAAGAAAATAGCTCATGAAAGCCGGGAACAAGGAATCGAGCATCGAACCCTCACTAGAAGTGTATGCACTCTAATCGCTCAGGTGTTTAAGGTTCGATTCTCTCAATTCTCTACTAACCTTGCTTTCTAAGGCTTGCTTTTCTTCTAATAATCAACATAAATTTAATGCACAAATACACAAATTAAGAGGTCTTTTAAGGGTTGTAATACGGTTAGGGTCAAGGTAGGATTGTATTTGGCCAAGTGGACTAAAATCTGAATCCTTAATTAACTTAAACTTTCCACCTAATTTTAGACAATCCATGTAATCATAATACCACATCTAACTATCCATTAACCATTTTTTCCACATATTCATGCATTTTAATTTCAAGTACAGTACATATGCATTGCTTTCACCACTTACTTTGGGGCATTCTGTCCCCTTTTTGCTTAATTGCTTTTTTTTTTATTTTTCTCACTTCTCTTTATATATATATATATCTTTTTTTTCTCAATGCATATGATTAAATTATTGGATGCATGAATCATGTCCTAAACATTTTTTTCTCATTTTCAGAAAATTCTAACATACTCAATTCTCAAACCAAATGTTTCCAAACCCAATTTTCCCACACTTAAATCATAAGTACTCTCACTAGTCTAAGATAACCAAGGATTCAAATTAAGGACATTATTGTTTTTTGCTTAGAGTTAATGATGTGCTAAAGTAAAGAACAAAGGGGTAAAATAGGCTCAAAATTGATTTGCAAAGAATAATGAAAAGGGTAAGGCCATATGGGTATGTAAGCTCAGTGAAATAAAGGCCTCAATCATGTAAGTGTATGCATACATCAAATCATGGAAATATAGAATTAAGCAAGACAAAGATCACAGTTTTAGAGAGAAAAACACACACCAAAAATAAAATATTGGTTGGTAAAATGCAACCAATTCAAATAGGCTCAAAAATCTCTCAGGTTTTGTGTGTTCGAGCTCTAAACCATGTTCCAGTATAATATTTCTTCAAACAAGTGTAACATTAAATTTTATTCAAATTAGTGAAATGCTCTTAAAAGGTTTCTTGAAAAAGAAAATATTACTTCAACCAAGTGGTAAAATATGCATAAAATCAAATAATCATGCAATCAAATTTGTAAATGCAACAACTTACAAGGAAAATAAACCATTGGTGTTGAGATGGAAGAGTAACTAACCCATGGAGATCGATATCGACCTCCCCACACTTAAAGATTGCACCGTCCTCAGTGCATGCTGAGATGTGCAGGTGGACGGGTTGTTCCAACTGATGATTTTCTGCAAGGATTGTGCAGATGGACTTGTTTGTCTCCCCTTATAGAAGTTTCTCCCTTTTTCCGTCTTCGGTGGCCAGCCTAAAAAAAGAGAAAAAGAAGAATAGTAACCCAGAAATAAAGATAAGAAAACAAATGAAGTATGGGTGGATAAATGCCAATTGATAAGGGTCTCATTTACATGGAAGCTTCAACATGTACGTGAGAGAACAATAGAAGCACATGGCATACCAATGGTGCAAAATTTACAACAATGGGGAAGAGAGTGGGGAAGGAGAGATAATATAAATTCATGTCAATACAAAAGTAATACAGATATAAAAGATTGGCATTGATTTAAATAATATTACCTAACCAGAATAACATAAGTCACGAAGCACCCAAAATAATTCAAGAGAAGATGTAACAAGTAAATAAGAAAATCAACACTAAAGGAAAAATAATAAATTTAGAAAAGAAAAAAATATGTATTAAATTAAAATGCAATGAATGAAATATGCAAATAAAGTAAGTAAAATAAAATGAAAGATAAGAAGAATGTGAAGGGAAAGAAGTGAGGAAAAAGAAAGTAAGAAGGAGAGAGAAAGAAGAAAAGATAGAAGAAATTAGGAGTAGAGAAGAAAAGATAAGATAATTGGCACTAATCTGGATAAGTTGTGCGGCGCAAGCGACGAAGACGCGTGGGTGACGCGTCCGCGCGAATTGCGCTTATTCGGATTGACGCGGTCGCGTCGGTCACACGGTCACGTGACACGTTTTATGCTACTGGCGCGAGGGCAGCCTCGCGCTAGCACAAGTCTCTGTTTGAAATCTTATTTTGCCAAAATACGGGTGACGCGATCGCGTGGGTCATGCAATCATGTGAGTGGCCAATATTGGGATATGACGCGAACGCGTGGGGCACGCATTCGCATGGTAGGGACTGTGCATCTAGCACTAGTCTAGCACCACTCTAGCATAACTTTCGGCTATGCACCCTTTTCACGTCGATTATCAGGTCACGTGGCCGCGTGAGTGACGTGGTCGCGTGGGGTGATTTGTGCCAAAGGCACACCTCCAGCCACGCTCCCGCATGACTCTCTGTTCGATTTCTTTTTCTTCTTGAGGAACATACGACACGGACGCGTCGGCGACGCTGTCGCGTCACGTGCTCTCCCTCTCTCTCTCTCTCTTTTTATTTTTCTTTATGCATGAAAAATGCAGAATGCAATGCTAATATGAATGTTATGCAAAACTCCAAGTTCAATACAATAAAATAAAATAAAACTCGAAAACAAATAAAACTAAATAAAAATGAAAAAGGAACGATCATACCATGGTGGGTTGTCTCCCACCTAGCACTTTTAGTTAAAGTCCTTAAGTTGGACATCTGGTGAGCTCCCTGTTATGGTGGCTTGTGCTTGAACTCATCTAGGAATCTCTACCAATGTTTGTACTTCCAGTAACCTCCAGGGTCCCAAACTAGGCGCAGAAAGCCTTCAAGCAAGTTAAAGCAAGTGACAAGGCCCCAAGAGTGTTGATTTCCAGAATGAATTCTGGGATCCCAAATTTTGCTTTTGCACCCGTCTTCTAGTTGATTATCTTGATTCCATCCGGGTGGTTTAGCTTTAGAATTCTCAGTGAAGCGTCCAAACAACTTTCTAGACGCATTCAATTGAGCTCTGCACCAACCTTTGCGTTTAAACTTAAAGCTTCCAACCATAATGAACCTTGCAGGACAATTCTTACCACTTACCATCTTTCTCTTACTCTTAATGCCACAAAGAGCTCTAAGTTGACCATCCGTCTCCAGTAGCCCATATTCAGGTGGAATTAGAAAGCTAAGGGATATGAATTTTACCCACTTGAATGTTGTGAAGGATGATGGCAACTTAGGGGGAGGGGTCTCCAATAACTTCGGCAAGGTGATTTCAAGCTCCATTCCCCTGGGATCTTCTTTAACAGCTTCCACCTCTTTGCAAGCTTCTTCAATTTCAACCTCTTCCTCTTGGTAGCTGTCTTCCAATTCAATCTCTTCTTCATTGTTCACAAAGAGTGTGGGAGGTTGTGCTTTTTCTTCTTCCATCTCCATGTCAAGTTCAATGGGAGAGGATTCAATTGTGGATAAGAATTCATCAATGATTGAATCCATCTCTTGATCAACCTCTTCAAGGTCTTCAACCATGATATATCTTGGAGGTTGTACACCCTGTTCAACATCAATTTTAAACGTTTTGAAGGAGGCTCTATGTCTTGACTTTTCTAAGGAGGTTCAGCATCTCCTAAGTCTTCAACCACTTCTTCTTCTTCAATAATTCCAGCTTCCTCCACTTGTTCCAGTACAAATTCATGCTCCTTGCTGTCCACCGGAGTTTCTAATGTCTCCTTCATACTACGTTCTTCATTAGATTGTCCACATGAAGCCATGGGGGTTCCTTGAGTGTCCGAACGTCGGGAAGCTAATTGATTTATCGCTTGATTCAATTGGTGAAGGGTTGCATGAAATCTTTCCACTGTTTTCTTGAGACGATCCTTTGATTCTTGTTGTGCTCAGCTATCATAAGTAGGATCATAGTGCTCTTGGATTGATGGATATAGAGATGGTGAATATTGAGGTGGTGGTTCTGGGCGTGGTTCATATGGTGGTTGGTGTGGTGGATAAGGATTAGGGTTATATGGTGGTGTTTGGTGGTAAGGGGTTTGTGAGTATGGTGGTTCAAAGTTGTGTTGAGGAGATGGTTTATTGGCATATGATGGAGCTTGTTGGTAACTACAAGGGGGTCCACCATATCTATTGTCTTGGCATGCATTGTAGGATGGTCGTTGTCCATGGTATTTTGGAAGGTGATGTTGCCGAAAGGGTTGATCAGATCCTCGTGGCTCCTTCCATCTCTGATTATTTTGACCTCGATGCATGTCCCTATTATAATTTCCATTCCTTGCAACAACATTGGAACCAACTCAAAGCGAGAGGGGTGAGAACTCATAATAATAAAAAAAAACAAAAATAAAAACAAATTTTAAATTAAAAGGTTATTTAAATTTTGAATTTGAAAATTAAATTTTTGAAATTTTGAAATTTGAATTTTGAAATTTGAATTTTAAATTTTTGAAATTTGAAATTTAAAATTTGAAAATTTTTAAATTGAAATTTGAAAATTTTTAAATTTGAATTTTTGAAAAATTTTTTTAATAACTAAATAAAAACCAATAACCTCTTAATTTATGAAAAAAAAAGTAAAAAATAAAAACAAAAATAAAAACAAATAAACAAGCAAAAAGCAAATATTTACAATAACCAATAATAAGGCACACGTTTGTAATTTCCCGGCAACAGTGCCATTTTGAAAGAACTTGGAAGATTGATGGGTTAGAAGTTATAGTAAACTCTCGTTGCAAGTATAGTTACTAAACCAAGCAATCAACCTTTCTTACAAACGTTTTGGTTGTCACAAGTAACAAACCCCTTTAAAATTGATAACCAAGTGTTTAAACCTCGGGTCGTCTTCTCAAGGAATTGCAGGGAAGTATATTCTTATTATTGGTTATGAGTCTTGTAAATTGGGGGTTTTGAAAGTAAGGAAGCAGTATGTTAAATGATAAGAAAAATAAAATAGTAATAATAAAATAAACTCTTGGCAAGGTAATAGAATTGGAAGTCCTATCCTTATCAATTGTGATGAGAACTGGATTTTAATCCCACTTTGTTAACCTCTAACTATGAAGGTAAATCAAGTGGATTAATTAGCTTAATCCTCAGGTCCTAGTCAATTCCTATGGAAAGACTAGAGTTATTGGAGCGACTCCCAATTTCAACCACTGCTTTATTTGACAGCTCAAGCGTTACCAATTACTTAACCAAAGCCAAAAGGAAGAAAATATCTAAATTAAATTAAAAGCATTCATAAATAGAATAAAACATTCATAGGCTGAAATACCTCAATTTGTACTAAAAAAGATATCAAATGTAACATGGAAAAGTTCATAAATTAAATTGGGAAAATAAAAGGAAAATTGAACTGATAAAAAGAAACAATCCTGAAAGTAAGAAAAATCCTAATCCTAAATCCTAAGAGAGAGGAGAGAACCTCTCTCTCTAAAAACTACATCTAAATCCTAAAATTGTGTATTGTGAGCTTCTTCGATGAATGGATGCATTCCCCTACTTTATAGCCTCTAATCTGTGTGTTCTGGGCTGAAAACTGGGTCAAAAATAGCGCAGAAATCACTCCCAGTAATTTCTGGTACGTTCAGGTTGCGGCAAAGCGACGCGGAGGCGTCGTCCACGCGTTAGCGTGGATTGCAGTTTTACAGATGCGACGCGGGGGCACGTCATTCACGCGTTCGCATCGTCTAGCTTCGAGGAAGCTATGGCAAATTATATATCGTTGCGAACCCTCGGATGTTAGTTTCCAACGCAACTGGAACCGCATCATTTGGACCTTTGTAGCTAAAGTTATAGCCGTTTGAGTGCGAAGAGGTCAGGCTGGACAGCTTAGCAATTTCTCCAACTTCTTGTATTCCTTCCACTTTTGCATGCTTCCTTTCCATCCTCTGAGCCATTCTTGCCCTGTAATCTCTGAAATCACTTAACACACATATCAAGGGATCTAATGGTAATAAGAGAGGATTAATAATAAGCAAATATAAGATCAAAGAAGCATGTTTTCAATCATAACACAAAACCAGGAAGGAAAATGTAAAACATGCAAATAGTATGAATAAGTGGGTAAAGAGTTGATAAAATCCACTCAATTGAGCACAAGATAAACCATAAAATAGTGGTTTATCAGTGTGTTTCAAGCATATGATTCAGGATAGATAGTTGCCTTCCTACCTTGTTGGTGAACCAACTTAGCTAAGTAATTACTACACCACAAGCTTAAGAACTTACTCCACAATTTGAACCTCACTCTGGTCTTTCATAACATCCCTTTTTATTTGACTTAAAAGGACAAGCATACAAGTAAGCAAGGTGAAAATGCAGCAGGTAACTTGAAACAGCACATATATGACAAAGGCGGAGGAAAACGAACATTAATCTTAGTGATATAAACTAAGGAGTAACTAATAATCAGGGATACACTCAGACTTCCAATTTGAGCATTTCCAAGCATATGGAATCAAGTAACAATACAACCTTTTGATGGTGACTTCTAGCCATCCCTTTGTTGTCATCGTCCATAGTTTTTGCATCCTTCTTCGCCTCCTTGGATGATGGTGCACCGCTTTTCCCGAAGATTTGATTGAATTCCTGCAAGGTTATTGGAAGTTGCTTGTTCCCAAAACACTTGAGAAATAGTTAGCCTGCATGTATGCTTGTGAATTTCTGAACCTGATTTGGTGTGTGGACACCAAACTTAGTTCCTTGCGTAATACAATAGATTGAATACATGCAGAGAACCTTATGTGCTTTTATTACTAAAACGACTATGAACTAGAAACTAAACTCTTGTCAAGTGGTTTCCCTGATTGGTTGGGGCTAGCAATCTGCTCTTGAAGAGGTGTAGTGTGATTCTAACTGAAATGTTTGGTGGAACACCAAACTTAGAATTACACATTCACTCTTGGATTGTTTTGGCGTGCAACACCAAACTTAGCTCCTCGCAATACAGGGCAAACTACTTGTAACTTTTATTGAAATGATCATGAAAAGGAAACTACCTTAGGTTGGGTTGCCTCCCAACGAAGCGCTCTTTTAGCGTCGTTAGCTCGACGATTTCTCCATCAGTTGAGATGATATTTCATTTTAGGGCTTTCCCCCATGTTGCCCATGTAATGCTTGAGCCTTTGTCCGTTCACAGTGAAGGTCCTCTTTGAGCTTTCCTCCGTGATTTCTATGTGTCCATACGGCGAAACCATTGTGACAAGAAAGGGTCCAGACCACCTTGATTTGAGTTTTCCAGGGAAAAGTCTCAATTTGGAGTTGTAGAGGAGCACTTGCTGTCCTTTTTCGAAGCTCCTGGGTGTCAGATTGAGGTCATGTCTTCTCTTTGTCTTCTACTTGTTTTTCATCTAACAATCAACAATCAAATCATGCATGCATACAATTATCATGAGGGCTTTCCCATAGGTTGTAATGGGGTTAGGGTCAGGGTAGGATGCATATGGTCAAGTGAGCTAGAGATTCGAATCTTTGATTAACTTAAACTTCCCACCTAACCTATGATAAGCTATACAATTCTAAACAAACCTAACTACCCATCATTCACATTTTCACACACTCATGCATTCTCTTTTTGATCATCACACATATGCATTGGCTCTTATTGAACTTCAACTTAGGGCATTTTGTCCCATTTTTATTGCAATTCCTTTTCTTTCTTTCTATATATTTTCCTTTATTTATTTTCATTTTTTTCATATATATATATATATTTATTTATTTATTTATTTTTTAAGTATATATACAAGTACCAATGCATATGGTTTGACATTTGATTAATACATGAGTATGTACCCAATTCCCAAGATTTTTCAACAAAAATATAAGTACACTTTTATCTCTATCCAATGTTCCCAACTCTCCCAAAATCAAATAATGAACACTCTCACTAGCCTAAGCTAATCAAAGATTCAAACAAGGGATATTTATTATTTTTCACTCAGGTTTGTAATGTGTTACAATTAAGAATAAGTGGGTTAAGCATAGGCTCAAAATTGGCTAACAATGGAAGATAAAAGGTCGGCTATTTGGGTATGTAAGCTATTTGAACAATGGCCTCAATCATATAAATGCATGTGTGCACAAAGTAATGGACATATAGAATCAAACAGATCAAAGATTACAATCATAGAGAGAGAATAATGCACACAAGAATGAAAATAAGTGGTTATATATGATGTAACCACACAATTAGGCTCAAACCTCACATGCTTGTGTTCTCAGCTCAAAACATGATCCACAAAGTGTATAGCTCAAGCAAGTTCTAAAAAACATTTTCAACCAATTGGGGTGGTGCCCTAAAATGAGTTTCTTGGAAATTTCCATCATATTGATTGAGCTTATTCTAATGCAAAATTGTGATTTAGAAAAAATTTTAAAAATTCTTCTAGTTTACCCCTTTTTCAATCAAAACACATTTCTTCTATAAGTAGGGTCAACTAGATTTTCAGCAATCCATTAATTTTCTAATCACAATCAACAACTGAGATGCAAAATATATATATATATATATATATCCTAAAAGTGTGCAAAAACCAAAATAAGAGTATCTACAAAAGCATAAATATGTACAGTGAACCCAAAATGATCTAAAACATAAAGTGCGGAATAAAATAAAATATAGTAGCAGCGAATAGAAATAAAAGTCTGAAAGTTCACCACAGAAGTGCAAACACCGGTCACGAACGGTGACCTCCCCACACTTTAGAATTGAGCATCGTCCTCGATGCTACTACTGAAGCTTGGGATGGGCTCAACAATCGCACCAGGCTGTGGCTCATGCTCAGGCTCGGTTGGTGGAACTGGAGGTGGCACTGGCTGTGGCTCAGGTACTGGCTGTGGCTCCGAAATATCATGCTAGACCTTAGGAGGCTGCTGGACCTCAGTGTTGGTCTGCGTCTCTGGTGGCGCCTCCTACTGTATAGGCTCCTCACCATGCTCCTCCTCCGGATCCTGCTCATCAGAAGCGGGGGACTCTGGAAGTGGAGGGAGCTCGATACCCTGTGATGCAGCCGCCTGGTCTAAGCGGTCGAGGCGTCGCATGACGCGACACTCGAAGAGCTCCATGAAGCGAAGAAGGTGCTGTACCAACAGATAGGTCGGCTCAGGTGCTGATGGTGGTGTAGGTGCTGCTGTGGAGGATGAAGGTCTAGCCGCCTCGGCTACCACTCTAGCTCGAGAACGGCGGCTAGTCGGGGGCTTCTCGTGCACCCATAGACCCTAGGGAATAGTAACTTCCTTGTCATCGTCATCTGGAGGTGGTGGTGTCACGTCATCGTCCTCCCATGGGATATCAGCTAGCTCAGCTAAGCTAGTAATCAGTGTCGGAAATGGTAGCAAGCCGCGGATATGAGCTCTCCACATGCTATGCCTAATCAACCGGGGGAGATACACCTCCTTCCCCTCCGTGACACACCCAATCAGAACTAGCATGTCCATCGGAATCTCTGAGAAGTGAGTAGTAGGGAAGACATAGTGGGCAAATATCTGCTGCCAGGTCCTAGCGTCCCTAGTCTGATATGCAAATAGCATTCCCTTGGGCTTCGTGTTGCTCGAATCCATCACCCAGGAAGCATCTGGTGTAGCAATCACGCGCTTAAGCGCCTCATAGTCAAAAGTCATGGAGAGGAGAGCTACCTCTGCCTGCTGGTAGGCACAAGTCTCAGGAGTACCAACTCTGCAAAGCAGTGCATCCCTTATGGCATCTTCATTGATCATAATCTCTCTACCCTCAAGTGTACTGAATCCAAGCCTGGTCGGAAGAAGTTACAGTAAAATTCCCTGACCCATGAGATGTTAATCCGTCCCAAGTCTCTCTCGACGAAATCCAATCCCAACTCAGAAATACGGGCGTTTATGGCAAGCCTCACATCATTGGGAAGATTCAGCTTCTTCTCAATGTTCAGCTTTGACTTTGCATAACGAGAAAGGCGTAGCTCGCAGTAGAGGTTTGGGAATTTAGTCGAATCAGTGGATGGAAGTAACTGATTTTCTTTTTCCTCATCATCATCGGATTCTTAGCATAGTTAGCATATGGTGAGGGTGTAGAGGTCTTAGAGCGCTTCCTCTTTTTTGAAGTGGTGGCTATAGCCTTTCCTTTATCTGACATCCTAAAAAACAGAAATAATATAGTATAAGCCTATAGCCAAGTAGATACAAAGCACTCAAAGCGAAGCATATTCATGAAGTGAATAGAGAGAGAAGATTCCTTGGAATGCAAGCAACAGAATGCAGAATTCAAACCAAACTTCAAACCAAGAATTCAAACCATATTTTGCATATTATTCGTTAACTGAGTTCAGAAAGCACCATATCCAAAAGAATGACAAAAGAGTTAGGTTGAAAACTGAAAGAAGTCAGGCGGTGAAACAAGTTAGAGTTAGAATTCAGTTTGAAAATTAGCGATATGGTGATTACCATCTCAATTCGAAAGTAAGGCACAAAATAAGGCAGTTAATAAGTTCACAATCATGAATTGCAACAAGTCATTGATGATGAAATATGATATTGCTAAAAAGAAACTAATAAGAAACAAACCATCAATCAATGTGAAGATCACTAAAATCACATGAATTTATGTTGGTAAAATCAATTCATCAAGGAATGAACCAATCAAAAGGCATTCAACAATAAATTCAAGGATGCATCAATGTCACAAGTCGAGAGAAACGTGGAAAACCTTGTGGTCTATGTGGCTTAATGCAAATTGTGCATGAATAACACGAATTAAACCAGCCTCATAGATTAAAAGTCTTCAACTTGTGTGTTGATATATAAGAAAAAAGGCATGAGACTTTAAAAGAATTACAAGCAATGGCCAATCGAAAAGCTTGTTCAACCATGCAATGCAAAGAAGTAAATCAGCATGAATAACAATCAAGAATGTGAAAAGCATGACCAAAGAACTTGTTCTTCAAGAGTTTTCAAAAACCATTTAAGCAACAGTACTCTAGTTGAACAGAATTCATCAACTAGGGGCTGTTACATTCATCAACAAGATCAACACAAAAACTGTGGTTAATGAAAATCCGGCAGCATTCCAGCAGCACATTGGTTAATCCCAATTTTAAACAATTACAGCAAATTCCATACAAACTCATTAAAGAATCAGAAGCACGGAAATTATGTAAGAATTCATATGAATGGGTAAACAAGCCAATAATATAGCACAAACAGCAGCAATTAGTGTGAACTAACTCAGCCAGCAAGCATTCTTTCAGAACATGGATAAAAAAAATCATGGTTTACCATACAGCACACATATCAATTGAGCACAGAACAAATCAATGAAACAGAGCAATTCCACAGAGTAGTAAAAATTCAAACAAACCTAAATCCACTACTCAGCTCAGATTCGCTAACCACCTAATTCAGACTAAACTAACTAATCTAACCTGATTAAACTGATCCTAACTATGCTACTGTAATTACAGTAAACAGAAAAAGAAGAAGCAAAACAGGGGAGGGTGAGAACCTGGGTGCAGAGGCTGAGAGAACAAGGGGGAGGAGAAAGTGAAGTGGAGCAGTGAGAGGAAGAACCGGCCAGAGCAGCGCGGCTGTCGGGTTGCACTGCTGAGCTTACACCGGCGACAATGGTGGTCGCGGCGGTGCTGGGCGGAACGGAGGGCAGAGATAGAGAGGACGGGTGAGTGGAAGAGAAAGAAAGATGAGAGACGGAAGAGAAGAGGGCGAGGTGATGATGGCGGCGACGGCGGCAGACGCTCATCGGAGGTTCGTTGGAGGTTTGAAGATGGAGGAGAAGAAGAAAATGGAACATTAGAGAGAGAGGGGTGAGATGCGCGAATGCGCTAGGGCTCACGTCTCTGGGGTAAGTGAAAATTCGAATCCACACGCGCACGCACTGTGCGCGTTCGTGTTGGTGGGCGAAATGGAAGAACGGCGCGAAAGCGCCATGCGCGCTTGCACATAGGTGAAGGAATCGGAATATGCGCGGACGCGTAAGGTGCGCGTCGGCGCGGATGTGCTGGGCTGAAGGCATAAAAGGGGCCCAGAGTTGGCACAACTCTCGGGTCCTTTGGCTTGGATGATGCTAAGACGCATCGACGCGCGCGCGCACTGTGCGCGTTCGCGTGGATGGTTGAGCTTATTGGATGGGCGCGGAGGCGTGTAGTACGCCAACGCGTAAAGAGGGAAACAAGGAGTGACGCGGACGCGTACAGTGCACGTCGGCGTGGGTTGAGGCACAGAGTTGGCCCAAAAGTGCCGCAACTCTCTGGTTTTTGGCCCAGGGAACTAAAATACGCAGCCGACGCACGCGCGCGCTTGGCGCTTGCGCGTGGCTTGCTTTTCCCCTTTTTTGTTTTTTTTTTTTTTTAAAGAGCATCAAAGGATCTCATAACTTCCCAGCTTTCTCTAAAACTCCTGGACTAGCTAAGGTGCAAGATTAAGCATATTTTGAAACATAGGGACATTTTCAAACAACTTGAGAAAACATGCAATTCAAGCAAAAACTCAATTCAAAGAAAAATTCATCCCTCATTAAAGCATAGAATGTATAAACACCTTAGTAAACAAAGAAAAAAAATATGTTAAGAAGTAAAGAAACTATATACAATGGAACCCTATTCATTCATTCATTATGTCTACAAGAGAATGGAAAGAGTTTACCATGGTAGGGTGTCTCCCACCAAGCACTTTTAGTTTAAGTCCTTAAGTTGGACCTTGGGAGGCTTTTTGTCAAGGCGGCTTATGCTTGTACCCATCCTTGAACCTCCAAAAGTGCTTGTCCTTCAATCGGGTGTCAGAAGTTCCAACCTTTTTCATTAAGCTTTGGTGAGGTTCTCTCCAAGATGTGAGCTCCCGAGAATGACTATCATAGGATAATCCAGGATCCCATATCTTGTCTTCGCACCCATCTTCTAGTTGATTGTCTTGACTTTGTCCGGGCGACGAGAAAACAGAATTCTCATGGAAGCACCAAACTACTCTCCTAGACCCATTTGGTTTAGCATTACACCAATCCATGCTCTCTAATTTCGAGCTTCCCACCATAATGAGCCTAGATTTAGAACGCCAACCCCTAAACATCCTTCTTTTCCGCTTGATTCCACAAAGCGCCCTAAGTTGGCCATCCGTTTCGAGCAAACCATACTCAAGTGGGATAATAAAGCTGAGAGTTAGAAGTTTTACCCACTCAAGCTGAGGATTGGATGACGAACTAGGTGGAGGAGTTCCCAAGGATCGTGATAAAGCATGCTCTACTCCCGTCCATCCTCTTCTAGAGGTTTCCATCACTTGGCGAGGTTCTTCAAGTTCCTCCTCATGCCAAGCTTCCTCAAGTTCACACTCTTCTTCACCAATTTCTTCTAGTTCTTCCCCCTCACTCTCATCGTAGATAGGAGGTCTAGTGAAGTCTACCTCATCATCAAGTCTAAGCAATTTGGGGAAGGATTCTTCAAACTCAAAAGGATCATATGTTGATTCGGAATCATCATAAGTAGGAGAGTTTGCTGCTTGGAACACTCCTTCCAGTTCTTCACTCGCATTAGGCCTTGGAGGTTGTAAGTTCTCGTCAACCTTGCTTTCCAATGTACTGGGGAAGGGTCCAACAGCATCGTCAAGGGAACTGATCAAGGTGGGCAAAAAATCACTAGTGATGGAATCCACTTCTCTGTCAATTTCCTTTAACTCATTGTTTACTCTCTCAATATTGCTCGTTTCTTTGATATTCCCTCCACACTCCTTGGAGGAGGGTTCCTCAACTGGGGATTCCTTTATGTACTCAACATATCCTAAACATCCGCCCACTACTTCCTTTTGTACGCTGATTCCCATCTTCTCCTCTTGTTGCGCTTCTTGCTTCTATTCTTCTTCCTCACCATGGAGTTCCATGTTCATATCCTCACTGAGCTCCTGGGTTGTTTCAACAATTGGGGTACTTATGGCGCATGAGCTTAGGTGAGATGTTAGGTGACCCACGGCTTCTACTATGCCGGCCACCCTTACTCTTAACTCCTTGAACTTGGTTTCATCCTCCTCTTGTCGCCTTAAAATACGAGATTCAAGGTCTCTCAATTCTAACATGAAGGCTTCATCAGGACTTTCCAATCTACTGGGGGAAGGTTCAACAGGATCGTCAAGGGGATTGATCAAGGTGGGCAAAAAATCACTAGTGACGGAATCCACTTCTTGATCAGTTTCCTCCAACTTTTTGTTTACTTCCGCAACATTACTCTTTTCTGCAACATCCCCTCCAAGATTCTTGGAAGAGAGTTCTTCGATCCGAGATTCCTTTATGTGTTCAACGTATCCTAAACATCCATCCACTACTTCCTCATGTGCACTTATCTCTATCTTCTCCTCTTGTTATCCTTCTGGCCTCAATTCTCCTTCCTCACCATGGAGCTTCAAGTTCACATCCTCACGGGGCTCCTTGGTTGTCTCTCCACATTCAACAATGGGCGTACTTATGGTGCATGAGCTTAGGTGAGATGTTAGGTGACCCACGGCTTCTACTATGTCGGCCACCCTTACTCTTAACTCCTTGAACTTGGTTTCATCCTCCTCTTGTCGCCTTAAAATACGAGATTCAAGATCTCTCAATTCTAACATGAAGGCTTCATCAGGAGGTGGCATTGAAAGAGAAAATTCATCAGTTAGGGAAAGATTGTTGTAATCGGAAGGTGGTTCATATTGGTGAAGTTCTTGAGGTGGTGTATGTGGAATTTGTGGTTCTTGAGAGTATTAGGGTTGGGATGGTGGTTGTTCTACATGTGATTCTAATGGTGGTTGATATGGTGTGTATGAGTTATGGTCATATGGAGGTGAATGGTGGTATGAGGCTTGTGAGTATGACGTGTGGCTATATTGAGGATATGGCTGATGAGCGGATAATTTATACGCTTTTTGGCATTGTTTTTAGTATGTTTTTAGTAGGATCTAGTTACTTTTAGGGATGTTTTCATTAGTTTTTATGTTAAATTCACATTTCTGGACTTTACTATGAGTTTGTG
Source organism: Arachis ipaensis (assembly GCF_000816755.2). Classification (NCBI taxonomy): domain Eukaryota; kingdom Viridiplantae; phylum Streptophyta; class Magnoliopsida; order Fabales; family Fabaceae; genus Arachis; species Arachis ipaensis. The sequence continues at coordinate 65,966,203 of NC_029789.2, read as the reverse complement.
TGTTTTTCTGTGATTTCAGGTATTTTCTGGCTGAAATTGAGGGACTTGAGCAAAAATCAGATTCAGAGGTTGAAGAAGGACTGCTGATGCTGTTGGATTCTGACCTCCCTGCACTCAAAGTGGATTTTCTGGAGCTACAGAACTCAAAATGGCGCGCTTCCAATTGTGTTGGAAAGTAGACATCCAGGGCTTCCAGCAATGTATAATAGTCCATACTTTGAACGAGTTTAGATGACGTAAAAGGGCGTTGAAAGCCAATTCTATGCTGCTGTCTGGAGTTAAACGCCAGAAACAAGTCACAAACCAGAGTTGAACGCCAGAAATACGTTACAACCTGGTGTTCAACTCCAGAAAGAGCCTCTGCACGTGTAACATTCAAGCTCAGCCCAAGCACACACCAAGTGGGCCCCGGAAGTGGATTTATGCATCAATTACTTACTTCTGTAAACCCTAGTAACTAGTTTAGTATAAATAGGACTGTTTACTATCGTATTAGACATCCTGGATTGTATTTTTGATCCTGTGATCTCGTTTTGGGGGCTGGCCATTCGGCCATGCCTGGACCTTTCACTTATGTATCTTCAACAGTAGAGTTTCTACACTCCATAGATTAAGGTGTGGAGATCTGCTGTTCCTCAAAGATTAATGCAAAGTACTACTGTTTTCTATTCAATTCAACTTGTTCTGCTTCTAAGATATTCATTCGCATTTCAACCTGAATGTGATGAACGTGACAATCATCATCATTCCCCATGAACGCGTGCTTGACAACCACTTCCGTTTTACTTTAGATTGAATGAGTATCTCTTGGATCTCTGAATCAGAATCTTCGTGGTGTAAGCTAGATTGATGGCGGCATTCATGAGAATCCGAAAGGTCTAAACCTTATCTGTGGTATTCTGAGTAGGATTCTGGGATTGAATGACTGTGACGAGCTTCAAACTCGCGATTGCTGGGCGTAGTGACCGACGCAAAAGGAGGGTGAATCCTATTCCAACATGATCGAGAACCTCAGATGATTAGCCGTGCTGTGACAGAGCATTTGGACCATTTTCACAAGAGGAGGGGATGTAACCATTGACAACGGTGATGCCCTTGCATAAAGCCAGCCATGGAAAGGAGTAAGACTGATTGGATGAAGACAGCGGGAAAACAGAGATTCAGAGGAACGAAAGCATCTCTACACGCTTATCTGAAATTCTCACCAATGAATTACATAAGTGTTTCTATCCCTATTTTCTGTTTAATTAGTATTATTTTCGAAAACTCCATAATCAATTATTATCCGCCGGACTGAGATTTACAAGGTGACCATAGCTTGCTTCATACCAACAATCTCCGTGGGATCGACCCTTACTCACGTAAGGTTTATTACTTGGACGACCCAGTGCACTTGATGGTTAGTTGTATCAAAGTTGTGACAAATTATGAATTGAGATTAGAGCACCAAGTTTTTGGAGCCATTACCAGAGATCACAATTTCGTGCACCAAGTTTTTGGCGCCGTTGCCGGGAATTGTTCGAGTTTGGACAACTGACGGTTCATCTTGATGCTCAGATTGGGTAACTTCCTTTTGTTTTGTTTTCAAAAATTTTTCAAAAATCTTTCAAAAACTTCTCATCTATTTTCGAAAAAAATAAAAAAATATTTTAAAATAAAAATATTTTCAAAAATATATTTTTCTTCATAATTTTTAAGAATGAATTCTAGTGTTTCATGAAGCATGGCTGGCTGTAAAGCCATGTCTAATTCCTCTGTAGGGCATGTCAGGCGTGTCATGTCTGAGTTACATACTAAAGCTTGGCTGGCTATTAAGCCATGCATGACCCTTTGATTGGAGCTTTAGACTAAATAGCATAAGATTCCTGGAATTCATATTAAAAATTTTGGAATCCTTATTTTTCTTTTTCAAAATGATTTTTGAAAAAAAATTAAAAGAAAATACAAAAAAATTTCATAAAATCATAAAAATAAAAAATATTGTTCATGTTTCTTGTTTGAGTCTTGAGTTCTTTTCTTCTACTAACAATAAGGATCCTCTTTACTGTGACATAGAGGATTCCTCTTCTTTTCTTGTTCTCTTCTCCTTCTTATGAGCAGGAACAAGGAAAAAGACATTCTTGTTGAAGCTGATCCAGAACCTGAAAGGACTCTGAAGAGGAAACTAAGAGAAGCTAAGTTACAACAATTCGGAGACAACCTAATTGAAAATTTCGAACAAGTAAAGGAGATAGCAGCCGAACCCAACAACAATAATGCAAGGAGAATGCTTGGTGACTTTACTGCACCTAATTCCAATTTACATGGAAGAAGCATCTCCATTACTGCCATTGGAGCAAACAACTTTGAGCTGAAACCTCAGCTAGTTTCTCTGATGCAGCAGAACTGCAAGTTTCATGGACTTCCATCTGAAGATCCTTTTCAGTTCTTAACTGAATTCTTGCCGATATTTGATACTGTTAAGACCAATAGGGTTAATCCCGAGGTCTACAGGCTTATGCTTTTCCCGTTTGCTGTAAGAGACAGAGCTAGAGTGTGGTTGGATTCTCAACCCAGAGACAGCCTGAACTCTTGGGATAAGCTGGTCACGGCTTTTTTAGCCAAGTTCTTTCCTCCTCAAAAGCTGAGCAAGCTTAGAGTGGATGTTGAAACCTTCAGACAAAAAGAAGGTGAATCCCTCTATGAAGCTTGGGAAAGATACAAGCAGCTGACCAAAAAGTGTCCTTCTGACATGCTTTCAGAATGGACCATCTTGGATATATTCTATGATGGTTTAGCTGAGCTATCAAAGATGTCATTGGATACTTCTGCAGGTGGATCTATTCATCTAAAGAAAATGCCTGTAGAAGCTTAAGAACTCATTGACATGGTTGCTAATAACCAGTTCATGTATACTTCTGAGAGGAATCCTGTGAATAATGGGACGCCTATGAAGAAGGGAGTTCTTGAAATTGATACTCTGAATGCCATATTGGCTCAGAATAAAATATTGACTTAGCAAGTTAATATGATTTCTCAAAGAATGAATGGAATGCAAGCTGCATCTAACAGTACTCAAGAGGCATCTTCTGAAGAAGAAGCTTATGATCCTGAAAATCCTGCAATAGCAGAGGTAAATTACTTAGGTGAACCTTATGGGAACACCTATAATCCGTCATGGAGAAATCATCCAAATCTCTCATGGAAGGATGAACAAAAGCCTCAACAAGGCTTTAATAATGATGGAAGAAATAGGTTTAACAATAGTAAACCTTTTCCATCATTCACTCAGCAACAGACAGAGAACTCTGAACAAAATACCTCTAATTTAGCAAACCTAGTCTCTGATCTATCTAAGGCCACTGTGAGTTTCATGAATGAAACAAGGTCTTCCATTAGAAATTTGGAAGCACAAGTGGGCCAGCTAAGTAAAAGGATCACTGAAATCCCTCCTAGTACTCTCCCAAGCAATACAGAAGAAAATCCAAAAGGAGAGTGCAAGACCAATAACATAAGCACCATGGCCGAACCTGTAAGGGAAGGAGAGGACGTAAATCCCAGTGAGGAAGACCTCCTGGGACGTCCAGTGATCAATAAGGAGTTTCCCTCTGAGGAACCAAAGGAATCTGAGGCTCATCTAGAGACCATAGAGATTCCATTAAACCTCCTTATGCCATTCATGAGCTCTGATGAGTATTCCTCTTCTGAAGAGAATGAGGATGTTACTAAAGAGCAAGTTACCAAGTTTCTTGGTGCAATCATGAAGCTGAATGCCAAATTATTTGGTATTGAGACTTGGGAAGATGAACCTCCCTTGTTCACTAATGAACTGAGTGATCTGGATCAACTGACATTGCCTCAGAAGAAACAAGATCCTGGAAAGTTCTTAATACCTTGTACCATAGGCACCATGATCTTTAAGGCTCTATGTGACCTTGGGTCAGGGATAAACCTCATGCCCCTCTCTGTAATAGAGAAACTGGGAATCTATGGGGTGCAAGCTGCTAAAATCTCATTAGAGATGGCAGACAATTCAAGAAAACAGGCTTATGTACAAGTAGAGGACGTGTTAGTAAAGGTTGAAGGCCTTTACATCCCTGCTGATTTCATAGTCCTAGATACTGGGAAGTATGAGGATGAATTCATCATCCTTGGAAGACCCTTCCTAGCCACAGTAAGAGTTGTGATTGATGTGGACAGAGGAGAATTGATCCTTCAAATAAATGAGGACAACCTTGTGTTTACAACTCAAGGATCTCACTATGCATCCATGGAGAGGAAGCATAAAAAGCTTCTATCAAAGTAGAGTCAAACAAAGCCCCCACAGTCAAACTCTAAGTTTGGTGTTGGGAGGCCACAACCAAACTCTAAGTTTGGTGTCAAACCCCCATATCCAAACTTTATGTTTGGTGTTGGGAGGTCTCAACAAAGCTCTGCACATCTGTGAGGCTCCATGAGAGCCCACTGTCAAGCTATTGACATTAAAGAAGCGCTTGTTGGGAGGCAACCCAATTTTTATTTAATTATATCTTTATTAGTTATATGTCTTTATAGGTATATGATCATGTGGAGTCACAGAATAAATAAAAATTTTGAGAACGGAATCAAAAATAGCAGAAGAAAAATCACACCCTGGAAGAAGACCTTACTGGCGTTTAAACGCCAGTAAGAAGCATGTTTTGGGCGTTCAACGCCATAACAGAGCATGGTTCTGGCGCTGAACGCCAGAAATGGGCAGCATCTGGGCGTTTGAATGCCAGAAATGCACCCTGGAGAAGAGCTGGCGCTGAACACCCAGAACAAGCATGGTTCTGGCATTCAACGCCAGAAATGGGCAACAAATGGGCGTTCAACGCCCAGAACAAGCACCAATCTAGCGCTGAACGCCTAGAGTTGTGTGCAAGGGCATTTTGCATGCCTAATTTGGTGCAAGGTTGTAAATCCTTGAACACCTCAGGATCTGTGGACCCCACAGGATCCCCACCTACCTCCACTCACTTCTTCTCATCCCTCTTTCACACAATCCCATATACACTCTTCCCCAAAACCCTTCACCAATCACCTCAATCTCTCTTCCCCATCACCTCTTCACCACTCACATCCATCCATGAGAGTTACTTCGGAAACAAAGAAGAATCAAGTCAAATTAATTTACTTGGGTTTGGTTTATTTATTCTAACAATTCCAATAAAACAGAACTGGATCTAATATGAGTCGTTCCCCATAAACCTACCTCATAAACTCCACCTACCTTCAAAATTCAAAATCAATTTCCCACCCAACCCACCCTAAATGGCCGAACTTACCCCCTCC
>NC_029789.2:65954076-65960755 GCF_000816755.2 Arachis ipaensis | reverse complement strand
GCATAAGCTTTTTGTTTTTCCATTACCATTGATGGCACCTAAGACCGGAGAATCCTCTAGAAAAGAGAAAGGAAAGACAAAAGCTTCCACCTCCGAGTCATGGGAGATGGAAAGGTTCATCTCCAAAGCCCATCAAGACCACTTCTATGATGTTGTGGCCAAGAAGAAGGTGATCCCCGAGGTCCCTTTCAAACTCAAGAAAAATGAGTATCCGGAGATCCGACATGAAATCCAAAGAAGAGGTTGGGAAGTTTTAACAAACCCCATCCAACAAGTCGGCATCCTAATGGTTCAAGAGTTCTATGCCAATGCATGGATCACCAGGAACCATGATCAAAGTAAGAACCCGAATCCAAAGAATTATGTTACAATGGTTCGGGGGAAATACTTAGATTTTAGTCCGAAGAATGTGAGGCTTGCGTTTAACTTGCATATGATGCAAGGAGATGAGCGCCCCTACACTAGAAGGGTCAACTTTAATCAAAGGTTGGACCAAGTCCTCATGGACATATGTGTGGAAGGAGCTCAATGGAAGATTGACTCCAAAGGCAAGCCGGTTCAACTAAGAAGACTGGACCTCAAGATGGTTGGAGTTCATCCAACGCTCTATCATCCCCACTAGCAACCGATCTGAAGTTACTGTGGATCGGGCCATCATGATCCATAGCATCATGATTGGAGAAGAAGTAGAAGTTCATGAAGTCATCTCCCTTGAAAGGAATAAAATCCTGGTCTAAGCGGCTAAACCAAGCTGTCCCTAACCATGTGCTTATGGCGTGAAGGTGTCAAGTGAAAACATGAGACTGAGCGGTTAAAGTCAAGGTCCTATGAGAATCTGGAAAGTCTAAACCTTGTCTGTGGTATTCCGAGTAGGATTCTGGGATTGAATGACTGTGACGAGCTTCAAACTCGCGATTGCTGGGCGTAGTGACAGACGCAAAAGGAGGGTGAATCCTATTCCAGCATGATCGAGAACCTCAGATGATTAGCCGTGCTATGACAGAGCATTTGGACCATTTTCACAAGAGGAGGTGATGTAACCATTGACAACGGTGATGCCCTTGCATAAAGCCAGCCATGGAAAGGAGTAAGACTGATTGGATGAAGACAGCGGGAAAACAGAGATTCAGAGGAACGAAAGCATCTCTACACGCTTATCTGAAATTCTCACCAATGAATTACATAAGTGTTTCTATCCCTATTTTCTGTTTAATTAGTATTATTTTCGAAAACTCCATAATCAATTATTATCCGCCTGACTGAGGTTTAGAAGGTGACCATAGCTTGCTTCATACCAACAATCTCTGTGGGATCGACCCTTACTCACGTAAGGTTTATTACTTGGACGACCCAGTGGACTTGCTTGTTAGTTGTATCAAAGTTGTGACAAATTATGAATTGAGATTAGAGCACCATGTTTTTGGAGCCATTACCAGAGATCACAATTTTGTGCACTAATGGCTCATAGGCATATGGTGGTAGCTTGAAAATCACAAGGGAATTCACCATAGCTAGTGGATCGACATGCATCATAGAACGGCTCTTCTTCATAGTGCATTGGTGGGGGTTGTTGCCATGGAGGTTGATCAAGTATTTGTGGCTCCTCCCACCTTTGATCTCCAATTCCTTGGTGCACATCTTCATTGAAGCTTTCATCTCCTACAACATAGTTTGAGCTACACTCATAGCCAAAGTGAGAATTCATATTGAAGTAGGAAATAAAAAAAACAAAGAGCAATAAGAAATGAAGAAGACTAAATCCTAAAACTAGCAAAAATCAACAAATAAATCAAAGATAAAGCTATTCACAATATTTACAATAGCCCATTAACATAGCACCATTGGCTCCCCGGCAACGGCGCCATTTTGACAATGAGTTCTGCTCGATGGTTTAGAATTTCTCTTCTAGAAATAAGAACTTCGTTGTAAGCATAGTTCGAAACCAACAAACAATTCTCACATCAAAAATTTGAGTTGTCACAAGTACAATCCCCAATGAAAAGTAACCGGAGTATTTGGACTCCGGGTCGTCACCCTAAGAACCAATGGAGTGCATGCGTATTGGCTATAGAGGGGAAACCAAGCATTTTGTCAAACACTTGGTGGGTAGTAAAGAAAAGCTTAGTGAAAGTGCAAGAATTGTAAATCTACTAACTATCTATTGTAAGAAATGTAAAATCACAATCCAAATCAACATCAATTAAAGAAACATCAACATTAAAATTGCATTAAATGTAAACATATCCAACATGAGTTCATCATCACAAAAGAGAGATAAAGGGAAGGTTAACATAAAAGCTAAGAGTATTATGATTTAGAAAAGAGAAATTATAGAAGAAACTAAATAAGATCAAGTAATTAAACATGAAAATAAAATAATCTAACCTAATCCTAACCTTATTCTAGAGAGAAGAGAGAGCTTCTCTCTCTAGAAACTAACTAAAGGCTCATGTTGGCTAAAACTAATTGCTCTCCCTTTGCTTGGACTTCAATTCTGCATGAAATACACTCAGAAACAAGTTGGATTTGGGCCTGGGCAGCTCAGAAATCGCCCCCAGCATGTTGCCATTAAGTGGGCCAAGTAAGAGTATCGGCGCACGCGCACCATGTGCGCGTGCGTGTCGCTGGAAAATTCCCAATCTGTGCGGAAGCGGTATGTTCGCGAGCGCGTCCTTGTGAAAAACCTCTTCTGCGCGTGCGTACCTTGTACGCGTGCGCATCCGTTGGTACATTCCAAATCTTTGTTTATTTATGCATTCTCCTCTTTGTATGCTTTTCTTCTCATTTCTTCCATCCAATACTTGCCTTATGAACCTGAAATTACTTAACAAACACATCAAGGCATTGAATGGAATTAAGGTGAATCTAAAATCACCAAATTTGGGCCTAAAAAGCATGTTTTTTTACATTTAAGCATAATTCAAGGGAGAATTACAAAACCATGCTATTCCATTGAATAAATGTGGGAAAAGGTGAATAAATCTCCCAAAATAATTACAAAATAAACCACAAAATCGGGGTTTATCAAATCTCCCCACACTTAAACTAAGCATGTCCTCATGCTAAAATTAAGAAGAAGCAAAGGGTATCACATTTATTCAATGCAAACTACTAACTAAATGCAATCTATCTATATGCAAGTTATCTATATGAATGCAATGGCTCAGTCAAAATAAATCAATTTCCAAGAGTTCACATATAAGCACAAGGGCTAGGGTATTAGCAATCAAACAAACCACAATTGGATTGAATCATCGAAAGAGTTTACCAACTTGCAAGAAAAGATTATCAAGGGTGGAAACATGTAATTGAGCGATCGAACCCTCACCGGATATGTATCCGCTCTAGACACTCAAGTGTATAGGGTTCATTTACTCAATTCTCCCCTAATCATGCTTTCCAATATTTGTTTTTCATCTAACAATCAACAATCAAATCATGCATGCATACAATTATCATGAGGGCTTTCCCATAGGTTGTAATGGGGCCAGGGTCAGGGTAGGATGCATATGGTCAAGTGAGCTAGAGATTTGAATCTTTGATTAACTTAAACTTCCCACCTAACCTATGATAACCTATACAATTCTAAACAAACCTAACTACCCATCCTTCACTTTTTCACACACTCATGTATTCTCTTTTTGATCATCACATATATGCATTGGCTCTTATTGAACTTCAACTTAGGGCATTTTGTCCCATTTTTATTGCAATTCCTTTTCTTTCTTTCTATATATTTTCCTTTATTTATTTTCATTTTTTTTCATATATATATATATATATATATATATATTTATTTATTTATTTATTTATTTATTTATTTTTTAAGTATATATACAAGTACCAATGCATATGGTTTGACATTTGATTAATACATGAGTATGTACCCAATTCCCAAGATTTTTCAACAAAAATATAAGTACACTTTTATCTCTATCCAATGTTCCCAACTCTCCCAAAATCAAATAATGAACACTCTCACTAGCCTAAGCTAATCAAAGATCCAAACAAAGGATATTTATTGTTTTTCACTCAGGTTTGTAATGTGTTACAATTAAGAATAAGCGGGTTAAGCATAGGCTCAAAATTGGCTGACAATGGAAGATAAAAGGTCGGCTATTTGGGTAAGTAAGCTATTTGAATAATGGCCCCAATCATATAAATGCATGTGTGCACAAAGTAATGGACATATAGAATCAAACAGATCAAAGATTACAATCATAGAGAGAGAATAATGCACACAAGAATGAAAATAAGTGGTTATATATGATGTAACCACACAATTAGGCTCAAACCTCACATGCTTGTGTTCTCAGCTCAAAACATGATCCACAAAGTGTATAGCTCAAGCAAGTTCTAAAAAAAATTTTTAACCAATTGGGGTGGTGCCCTAAAAATGAGTTTCTCGGAAATTTCCATCATATTGATTGAGCTTATTCTAATGCAAAATTGTGGTTTAGAAAAAATTTTAAAAATTCTTCTAGTTTACCCCTTTTTCAATCAAAACACATTTCTACTATAAGAAGGTGTTCATACCCAGGGTCGAGCTGTCCGAACCGGGATGTTCAGTAGCAAAGCGACCGACCTGTTCAGGTCAAGCGGACCGACTTCCTTATGAAGAACTCGGCCAAATCGACAGCAAAGCCCAATAGAAGGGCCCAAATAGAGGAACACGACCCAGAATCCAAAGGCAATCCCAGCCTACAGAGATAAAGGCGGTTCCCTTGAAGATAAGCTGACTTCACTCAAGATAAGATAAGATAAGATAGGATAACTAACTTATCTTATCAGAGAGGTCAGCCCACGCTACTATAAATACACTGGAGCACCCAGGTATAACTCATACTCTGATTCTACATAAAAACCTGTTTAATACCCATGCTAACTTAGGCATCGGAGTCTCTTGTAGGTACCCCCACCCTCCGGTGACAAAGAATCAGCAGTGCAGCCAGTCCAACAAGTCGGACAGGACGACTCCGGCCGCCACCTACCAGCCGGACACATCATCTTACACCGGTACAGAAGATCTCGTCCGATATCGACCTACAGTTTCAGGTAACCCTCGGAACATTGGCGCCATTGCCGGAGAACCTGGAAGTCATCCCAAAACCATGGCGGACGGCCATGACAACGACCACGATTCAGATCTGGAAAACAAAACACCGCACAAAAACGCGGACACTATGTCAAAGGATACCCCAGGATCCAACGGGGACAAAAACTCACCAAATCCGGGAGCCATGGAAGCACTCCAAGAACGTTTAAAACAACTTGAGAAAGAAACCCAGCAACAACGGGAGATCGGAAAAGATCTGCAAAGAGAGGTACGGCGACGACGAGAACTAGAAGAAAAACTACAGCAATTAGAGGCCGACCTCAAAATGAAAGCTCCTCGGACCACTCCTGAGGAAACTTCACGCAAAGAACAGGACCCATTCACCAGGGAAATTATGAAGACCAAAATTCCAAAAGACTTCAAGCTTCCGGATATGGTTTTGTACGATGGCACCACAGATCCCAACCACCATCTTAGCAATTTTAGGAGCAGGATGTACCTTACTGATGCCTCAGACGCCGTTCGCTGCAAAGCTTTTCCAACAACTCTCACAAAAACAGCGATCAGATGGTTTGACAACCTACCTCCGAAGTCCATCACAAACTTCGACGACCTGGCCAAAAAGTTCCTGGCCAGATTCTCCATCCAGAAAGATAAGGCCAAGCACGCACTCAGTTTACTAGGGATCAAGCAAGGAGATCGGGAGAGCCTCCGCAACTACATGGAAGGATTCAACAAAACATGCATGGACATACAAAGTTTACCAACAGAGGCTGCCATCATGGGGCTTATCAATGGCTTACGAGAAGGGCCTTTCAGCCAATCCATATCAAAAAAGTATCCTACCTCCTTAGACGAAGTACAAGAGCGAGCAAAAAAATACATCAACATAGAAGAGAACGCTCGGTTGGGAGAAACCTCAAAATATGGGGCCTCCTACCGAGACAAAGACAAGGACTCCAAAAAGAAAGAAGATCGACAGGGTGAGAAAATCAAAAAGTACCACAACTATACTCCTCTCAAAACATCCTTGGTCGACATATACAAAGAAGTCTGCCATACAGAGAAAATTCCCCCAGCGCGACCACTCAAAGGCAAAAGGGGAGGAGGAAATCGGAAGGAATATTGTGAATACCACCGGATTCAAGGGCACTCTACCAACGAATGCTTCGACTTGAAAAACATCATAGAAAAATTGGTAAGAGAAGGCAAATTAGATCTGGCCACCCGGGATGATGACCAAAGAAAAAGACGGAGAGACGAAGATAATGGACGAACTGAACGGTCACCTCGGACACCAGAAAGACACGTCCACATGATACATGGCAGATTCGCAGGAGGTGGGATCTTCAAATCATCCCGAAAGAGATATCTCAAAGAAGTATACCACGTTGAGGGAAAGGAGGAAGCACCCGACATCCCGGCGATAACATTTACTAAAGAAGACGCATCCGGCATCATTCCGGGACACGACGATCCCATGGTCATCACAATTATATTAGCAAACGCCAATCTACACCGCACACTAGTGGACCAAGGGAGTTCTGCCGACGTCTTATTCAAAACAGCTTTCGACAAATTCGGTTTAGACGAAAGGGAACTTAGAGCATACCCGAACAATCA
>NC_029789.2:65906625-65954046 GCF_000816755.2 Arachis ipaensis | reverse complement strand
CATCTATGCATGAAATTCCCAACTACAGAGGGGATAGCTACTGTAAAAGTAGATTAAAGGATGGCACGTCGTTGCTATAACGAGAGCTTAAACCTCAAAGGAAGAGGAGAAGAGTTTCATACAATTGAGCTTGGCGGAGCTCAGCGTCGGGAGGAACTTCGTCTGTACCCAGAAAGCGAGATAGAGAAGGTTCAGATAGGAGATACCCCGGATGAAACGACTAATATCGGCACGGTCCTAAGAAGAGATTCAAAAAACTCACTGATATAATTCCTGCGAGATAATGCCGACCTCTTCACATGGAAAGCCGCAGACATGCCAGGCATAGACCCTAAGTTAATGTGCCACAAGTTGGCGGTCTATCCAGGATCTCGGCCGGTGCAGCAGAAGCGAAGAAAACTCAGACCAGAGCGATCCCGAGCTGTGGAAGAACAAGTGCAAACGCTACTGGAGGCAGGATTCATAAGAGAAGTCAAGTACCCACTATGGCTAGCCAACGGTGTTCTGGTGAAAAAATCAAATGGAAAGTGGCGCATGTGTACCGATTACACCGATCTCAACAAAGCCTGCCCAAAAGATCCATATCCACTCCCAAGTATTGATGCCTTGGTAGATGCTTCCTCCGGATATAGATACCTATCATTTATGGACGCCTATTCAGGATATAACCAAATCCCCATGTATCAACCAGATCAAGAAAAAATATCATTCTTGACACCAAAAGCGAACTACTGCTACATCGTGATGCCTTTCGGTCTCAAAAATGCGGGAGCTACTTATCAAAGGTTAATGAATAAAGTCTTCTCTGCTCACATCGGGAAAATCATGGAAGTTTACGTGGACGACATGTTGATGAAAACACAAAGCGAAAATACATTACTGTCCGACCTGTCCCAAGTATTCAACGCTATAAGGAAACATGACATGCGACTCAACCCCACAAAATGTACCTTCGCAGTTGAAGCAGGCAAATTCTTGGGATTCACGCTCACACAAAGGGGAATCGAGGCAAATCCAGACAAATGTCAAGCTATACTCAACATGGAGAGCCCAACCTGTGTCAAAGAGGTACAGCAACTCAACGGGAGATTGGCCGCCCTATCCCGATTCTTAGCAGGAGTTGCGATAAGATCTCTCCCTTTCTATGCTACTTTAAGAAAGGGAAAACAGTTCGAATGGACAACAGAATGTGAGCAAGCTTTCCGGGACTTCAAGGAGTTCTTAGGACGGCCACCTATCTTATCTCGACCACAAGAAGGATAATCACTTATATTATATCTCGCGGTAGGAAGCCGAGCGATAGCCTCAGCACTAGTCAGAGAAGACGAAAATGGGCAACAACCCGTCTACTTCATTAGCAAAGCACTACAGGGATCTGAGCTGAATTACCAGAAAATAGAAAAATTTGCCTATACCCTCATCCTAACATCTCGACGACTCCGCCCATACTTTCAGGCTCATACCATTAAGGTCAGAACTAACCAACCCATAAAAGGAATATTGCAGAAAACAAATTTAGCAGGCAGAATCCTACAATGGGCAGTCGAGTTATCAGAGTTCAACCTCCAATATGAAGCTCAGACGGCCATCAAATCACAATATCTGGCCGACTTCATCGCAGAATTCACAGATACCCCGGAAACTCCCACAGAATGGAATCTCTACGTGGATGGCTCCTCAAATAAAACTTGAAGTGGCGCAGGCGTGATAATAGAAAGCAACCAAGGAACCCAAGTTGAGCTCTCCCTCAAGTTCGGGTTCCCGGCCTCCAATAACCAGGCAGAATATGAAGCACTGTTAGCTGGTTTGAAACTAGCTAAAGAGGTCGGAGCTCAAAAACTCAACATTTACAGCGATTCACAAGTAGTCACATCACAATTAACAGGGAGCTACCAAGCCAAAGATCCCACCATGAAAAAATATTTGGATAAAACTAAGGAACTGCTCGGACAAGTTGGGGAATATATAATCTGCCACATACCCCGCGAACGAAATGCCCGAGCTGATGCACTCTCAAAACTAGCCAGCACCAAACCTGGGGGCAACAATAGAAGCCTCATCCAGGAAATGTCGCAAAACCCATCAATCTCGGAAGAGGAACAAGTCCTGGCCATAACAAGTCAGGACCAAGGATGGATGACCCCCATAATCAACTACCTCAAAGAAGGAACACTCCCCGCAGAAGAAAATGAGGCAAAGAAGTTAAAAAGGGAGGCACAGTACTACACCATCATAAACAACATCCTATACAAAAGAGGAATCTCAATACCTTTACTAAAATGCGTACCGACCTCCAACACAAAGGAAGTGCTAGAAGAAATACATAGCGGCATTTGTGGTAATCATCTCTGATCGTGAGCTCTCACCAAAAAAGTACTCCGGGCAGGATTCTATTGGCCAACTTTACAAAAAGAAGCCACAGAATTTGTAAAGACATGTCCACCATGTCAAAAACATGCCAACTTCACATCGCCCCACCAGAAGAGCTCATCAACGTGACTTCACCTTGGCCATTCGCAAAATGGGGACTCGACCTTCTCGGCCCCTTCCCACAGGGGTCAGGACAAGTTAAATTTCTCATAGTGGGCGTAGATTACTTTACAAAGTGGATCGAAGCAGAACCCCTAGCCAATGCCACCGCTCAAAGAAGTCGGAAATTCTTATATAAAAACATCGTCACAAGATTCGGGATTCCATATTCAATAACTACAGACAATGGCACTCAATTCACAGATGCAGGCTTCAGAAAACTAGTAGGCGACCTGAATATAAAGCACCAGTACACCTCCGTCGAGCATCCACAAGCCAATGGACAAGCCAAAGCGGCTAACAAAGTCATATTGGTTGGACTAAAACAGAGATTACAAAATGCAAAGGGAGCCTGGGCAGAAGAGCTGCCACAGGTCCTATAGGCATATCGAACAACTCCACATTCAACCACGAAGGAATCCCCCTTCCGATTAGCATACGGAACAGAAGCAATGATTCCAGTAGAAATCGAGGAAGGATCGCCAAGAGTAGTTCACTACAATGAAGGAGCGAACTTCCAACTTCAGAGAGAAGAGCTTGACTTGTTACCCGAAACCCAAGAAAGAGCTCGAATCAAGGAAGAAGCTCTAAAACGTCGAATGGCTTCCAGATATAATCAAAAGGTGGTGCCGAGAAGTTTCATAGAAAATGATCTCATCCTAATCCGAAATGATATCGGAACAACTCGACCAAGAGAGGGAAAGCTGGCAGCAAACTGGAAAGGACCCTACCGAGTTATAGAAGTGCTTGGAAAGGGCTACTACAGACTGTCCGAACTCGATGGACGGGAGCTTCCCAGGTCATGGCACGCCTGCAACCTCAGAAGGTACTACAGTTAGAAAAAAGTATATAAAAGATCTCATCATTGGATGCACTCTTTTTCCTGAAAAGGTTTTTTAATGAGGCACCAAGTTTGAGACTCAGACGATCCCATATGTATATATTTCCACCTTTTCTTTTAAATAAAATATTTTTGAGATATTCTACAAAGATTTCAAGACGCATTAATCTGAAGTATTCATCGTCTGATTATAAAGCGACAGATCGACATAAAGTGAAAAACAATTTCACTGTACGATCACGATAAAGACAAATCGTCCGATAAAGGTGAAAACGCGATTCACCCAAAAGACGATCTAGAGATGACAACCACTTTCTACAAATCGGAAAAGATAAACATAGAATAATGCAAGAAGTTATCGAAAGCAATCTTAAAAAGAACCTGACGAGGTCTTACGGATCGCTAAAATAATAACTTTAAAGACTGGCCGACGTTGCCAAGTCGGACCAAGTCAATCCAAGTTATAAGTAAACCCTGGAAAGAGGTCTGGCCAACCCTATTAAAGAGGATTACTTTAACTTAAAAGGGCTCGATACGACAAAGTCAGCCCAAAACTAAAAGTTATCAAAGTAGTCCCTGAAAGAGATCTGACAAAGATCCAAGAAAGAGGACTATAAATAACTTAAAGGAGACCGATATAACCAAGTCGGACTCCTACTACCACTGAAAGTTATCAAAGTAGTCCCTGAAAGAGATCTGACAAAGATCCAAGAAAGAGGACTATAAATAACTTAAAGGAGACCGATATAACCAAGTCGAACTCCTACTACCACTAAAAGTTATCAAAGTAGTCCCTGAAAGAGATCTGACAAAGATCCAAGAAAGAGGACTATAAATAACTTAAAGGAGACCGACATAACCAAGTCGGACTCCTACTACCACTAAAAGTTATCAAAGTAGTCCCTGAAAGAGATCTGACAAAGATCCAAGAAAGAGGACTACAAATAACTTAAAGGAGACCGATACGCCAAGTCGAACTCTTACTACTACTAACAGTTATCAAAGTAGTACCAGAAAGAGATTTGACAAAGATCCAGGAAAGAGATTGCAAAAATAACTTGGAAATAGACTGCGAAAATAACTCGGAGACCAACTTGAAGGAATCAGGTCACAAATCAAGCGAAGAATGAACCAAAAATCAAGTTAGATCTACCTAGCAACAACCACAAAGGATTCAAAATTCAAAATGCAAAAGCAGTCCAAAAAAGTGGTTAAGCTGTAGGGCTCCAACATTTACGGAAAAAGAAATACTAAGTCCAGCACAAAAGATAAAATCCACAAGGTCAAAAAGCCTCGGAGGCAACCAAAACCTACCACAAAGAAGCTAAAGCATGCTACCATTTGTTTTTTATAAAAAACAAAAGTTGCTAAGGCGAGCAAAAGGAAAGTGTCAGCAAAGCGTAAAGAGTTTAATAAAGACCACAGGCCGGGCCAACCACATGTCCAGAATAAATATAAAAAGCTAAGAATCAGAAGACTTTTTAGCAGCATCAGGAGACGGAGGCCGAGTCTGGAGAGGAACGGCATCTACCGTACCGTCATCCCGATTCAGAATCTGGCAGTCGAGATCAGAAACAGGAGGACCAACCTCGGCAGGGACAGCAGGAGTCGACACCTTGGTAGAAGCTATAGGGGGAGGATCGACATTATCCTCATCCTCATCATCAGGGACAACCTTGCCATCCCTGACAACGTTCTCCAAACTGAAGAGGCTCAGATCAGCCTCGGGAGCAATAGCCCAAACTTGTGCCTTCAGGTTTTCATAGGCAGCAGTTACACTGCCAACAAGGTGACCTTGAAGTTCGGAGTAATTCTCCCGGGCATTCTCCAATTCTTCTCTTAGGCGCAACACCTCCCGGTAAGATGTCAAATAACTATCCTTGTGCCGCATAGCCGTGTCCTCGGCCAGTTTCAGAGAGCCAGCCAAGGAAGTAGATATAGCCTTCTTATTCTCTAAATCTTTCTCCAACCTGGCCACCCTTACTTCAAGCTCCCCTTTCAAATCCTTCATCCGATCAAACTCCTGTTTGGCCTCCTCCATAAAAGCTTTAGTGGCATGAAGAGGGAGACTTTGAGCAGTCCGATATAGGGCCGCCCCCATATGCGCCAACTTAATACCACTACGAGTGATGTAATCAAAATGATGAAGAATCGACGCGTCGTCCATAGGAAGAACACCATAAGGACCGACTTGTTGATCTACAAACTCAACTGCATCAAAGTCAGGAGCGTCAAGATTGAAAGGTTCAGCTGTCCTTTGCTTCTTACTAGGAGGGGGACCAGGAGCCGCAACGGAAGATTGTGGAGGATCAACCTGACGGACCCGAGGGGTAGGAATTGCTCTCCTCGGCCCAGGAGAACTCGGTATAGGAGGTTTAACCAGAGGCTGGGAAGACCCCTCTCCAGCCGCTTTGGCCGAGAGGTTTACTGCTGCGGTCGCCTTCTTCGCCTTCTTATAGGCTCTCATAGAATCATTATTCTTCGACATCTCTGAAAAACACAAAAAACAAAAGAATTGTTACAACACAGGAGAAACAAAGCCCGGGAGCAAGTATAAAAATAAATCAGACAATACCCAAAGCAGCCCGAACCAACGATGGATCACTCAAAAATCTCTTTGTGTCCAGGTGGGGCGGCTTCCCCCACAAATCTTCAAGAACGACCACAAAGGCCCGCTCAACCTCACTAAGCATTTCCCACGTGTAACGTGGCACTCTTACATTCTTTTGCCACTCCAGAGGAAAAGCAGGTTCATCATTTTCATCAAGAAAAAAGGGGCGAACCCCCTCAATGGCACGGACTCGGAAGAAGTAGTTCTTAAAATCTTTAAACGACTCATCATACATAGCAAAGACTTTATGCCCCTGGGCCGACCTAAAAGAAACCCAGGAAGCTTTCTTTTTAGAGGAACCCCCAGGTTTGGCCGAGACAAAAAGATAAAGGAAAAGAGTCTTGGAAGGTGTTATATCCAACTCCTGACAAAGAAGCTGAAATATTTTGATAAAACCCCAAGAGTTTGGATGCAGCTAAGATGGGGCAATGTTGCAAGACCACAACAAATCAGTTTCAAAAGCGGTAAAAGGGAAAGTAACGTTCAATTGGCTGAAAAAGTATTCATAAGCATAGAAAGAGGGACGCTCCCCCTCGACGGAAGTCGAAAAACAGACTCTCTCATCAGAATCAGGAGCAACAAGCTCATAATCACCCTCGCAGGAACCGTTAGCACAAATCCTATGGCGCTTCCTCAGCTCTGTGCAAAATTCAGCATCCACAATAGAAACACACAACAAAACAAGGGAGTCCAGCCAATCGGACATCCCCTTGGGAACTCTGGAAGACATCTCTACAATGTTATTGCAAGAAGACATGAGGCCAACTAAATCCTACAAAGTAAAGAAAGAAGAGGGGATTACTAAAAACATCTCGAACAAGGGAAAAACAACTCAACACGATGCAGGAAGATCACACAGAAAAGGAAAACCCCAAGACTCAAGCCAAAATCTTGGGGCATCCTTTGGAGGCAATAATCAGGCAAAGTTTCCAGAAAAAATCCACAACTCGCACCCCAGTACCTCTCAGAAAGAAAAACAAAAAGAAAGCGAAAATACAAAAAGGATCGCTCTCATACGGTTTATCAGAAGAAAGCGCTATTTCTACAGTTTAGTAAAAACGGTCAAGAGGAAAGGTGCAAACTTTTTTCAAAACCAAGTAAAAGGCAAGTACCAACACCGAGCATACCAAAATCATCAAAGACACCAGCCCCCTTTTTTCCAAGAATCAAATGCGTTATCATCAAAAGCACAAACAAGAAATAACATGCAGAAAGCCCTAAAACACATCAAAGCAATAGGAAAGGCGAAAAAGACTCAGAACACGCATTACGACTACAACCAAGGCACAAGTAGAAGCAGAAAGGTCCAAACTTCCCTCAAAGCAAAATCGCAACTTAATCACAAAAAAAGCCAAAAGCAGCGAAAGAGAAAAGAAGATGCGAATGGAACTCACCTGGAGAAGAGAAAGCTTCAAAGGAAAAGATGTAAGTCGTCCCGATAATCGCCAGGCAATGCCGCCACGAAAGAAAAGAAGAAGTGAAGGCGAAAAACAGAGAACGAGAATAACGGAGAAAATGATGAAGAAGTTACGAAAGAGCAAAGAAGAGAAACCATCTCTGATTATTCAAAAATCAAAATAAAGAGCCAAAGGAAAAAACGGAGCAATTAAATCTAATTAATTAGGGCATTAAATCCTCACACATTCCCCAGGACAAAGCGCTAATATAAAAGGGCGCGCTTTTAGAGGAAAACGTTCTACATTCAAAAAAGCTGCTGCAAGGAAATCGACAAAATGCTTGAGTTCGGCTTCACTAAAAAAGGATCGAAGTCGAGAACTCGACCTCAAAAAGAAGACCGAGCTCAAGCAGGGGCACTGTTCATACCCAGGGTCGAGCTGTCCGAACCGGGATGTTCAGTAGCAAAGCGACCGACCTGTTCAGGTCAAGCGGACCGACTTCTTTACGAAGAACTCGGCCAAATCGACAACAAAGCCCAATAGAAGGGCCCAAATAGAGGAACACGACACAGAATCCAAAGGCAATCCCAGCCTACAGAGATAAAGGCGGTTCCCTTGAAGATAAGCTGACTTCACTCAAGATAAGATAAGATAAGATAGGATAACTAACTTATTTTATCAGAAAGGTCAGCCCACACTACTATAAATACACTGGAGCACCCAGGTATAACTCATACTCTGATTCTACATAAAAACCTGTTTAATACCCATGCTAACTTAGGCATCGGAGTCTCTTGCAGGTACCCCCACCCTCCGGTGACAAAGAATCAGCAGTGCAGCCAGTCCAACAAGTCGGACACGACGACTCCGGCCGCCACCTACCAGCCGGACACATCATCTTAGACCGGTACAGAAGATCTCGTCCGAGATCGACCTACAGTTTCAGGTAACCCTCGGAACAGAAGGGTCAACTAGATTTTCAGCAATCCATTAATTTTCTAATCACAATCAACAACTGAGATGCAAAATATATATATATATATATATATCCTAAAAGTGTGCAACAACCAAAATAAGAGTATCTACAAAAGCATAAATATGTACAGTAATCCCAAAATGATCTAAAATATAAAGTGCGGAATAAAATAAAATATAGTAGCAGCGAATAGAAATAAAAGTCTGAAAGTTCACCACAGAAGTGCAAACACCGGTCACGAACGGTGACCTCCCCACACTTTAGAATTGAGCATCGTCCTCGATGCTACTACTGAAGCTCGGGATGGGGTCAACAATCGCACCAGGCTGTGGCTCATGCTCAGGCTCGGGTGGTGGAACTGGAGGTGGCACTGGCTGTGGCTCCAGAATGTCATGCTGGACCTCAGGAGGCTACTGGACCTCAGTGGTGGTCTGCGTCTCTGGTGGCGCCTCCTGCTGTATAGGCTCCTCACTATGCTCCTCCTCTGGATCCTGCTCATCAGAAGCGGGGGGCTCTGGAAGTGGAGGGAGCTCGATACCCTGTGATGCAGCCGCCTGGTCTAAGCGGTTGAGGCGTCGCATGACGCGACGCTCGAAGAGCTCCATGAAGCGAAGAAGGTGCTGCACTAACAGATAGGTCGGCTCAGGTGCTGATGGTGGTGCAGGTGCTGCTGTGGAGGATGAAGGTCTAGCCGCCTCGGCTACCGCTCTAGCTCGAGAACGGCGGCTAGTTGGGGGCTTCTCGTGCACCCATAGACCCCAGAGAATAGTAACTTCCTTGTCATCGTCATCTGGAGGTGGTGGTGTCACGTCATCGTCCTCCCATAGGACATCAGCTAGCTCAGCTAAGCTAGTAATCAGTGTCGGAAATGGTAGCAAGCCGCGGATATGAGCTCTCCACATGCTATGCCTAATCAACCGGGGGAGATACACCTCCTTCCCCTCCATGACACACCCAATCAGAACTAGCATGTCCATCGGAATCTCTGAGAAGTGAGTAGTAGGGAAGACATAGTGGGCAAATATCTGCTGCCAGGTCCTAGCCTCCCTAGTCAGATATGCAAATAGCATTCCCTTGGGCTTCCTGTTGCTCAAATCCATCATCCAGGAAGCATCTGGTGTAGCAATCACGCGCTTAAGCGCCTCATAGTCAAAAGTCATGGAGAGGAGAGCTACCTCTGTTTGCTGGTAGGCACAAGTCTTAGGAGTACCAACTCTGCAAAGCAGTGCATCCCTTATGGCATCCTCAGTGATCATAATCTCTCTACCCCTCAAGTGTACTGAATCCAAGCCTGGTCGGAAGAAGTTACATTAAAATTCCCTGACCCATGAGATGTTAATCCGTCCCAAGTCTCTATCGACGAAATCCAATCCCAACTCAGAAATACGGGCATTTATGGCACGCCTCACATCATTGGGAAGATTCAGCTTCTTCTCAATGTTCAGCTTTGTCTTTGCATAACGAGAAAGGCGTAGCTCGCAGTAGAGGTTTGGGAATTTAGTCGAATCAGTGGATGGAAGTAACTGATTTTCTTTTTCCTCATCATCATCGGATTCTTAGCATAGTTAGCATATGGTGAGGGTGTAGAGGTCTTAGAGCGCTTCCTCTTTTTTGAAGTGGTGGCTATAGCCTTTCCTTTATCTGACATCCTGAAAAACAGAAATAATATAGTATAAGCCTATAGCCAAGTAGATACAGAGCACTCAAAGCAAAGCATATTCATGAAGTGAATAAAGAGAGAAGATTCCTTGGAATGCAAGCAACAGAATGCAGAATTCAAACCAAACTTCAAACCAAGAATTCAAACCATATTTTGCATATTATTCTTTAACTGAGTTCAGAAAGCACCATATCCAAAAGAATGACAAAAGAGTTAGGTTGAAAACCGAAAGAAGTCAGGCGGTGAAACAAGTTAGAGTTAGAATTCAGTTTGAAAATTAGTGATATGGTGATTACCATCTCAATTCGAAAGTAAGGCACAAAACAAGGTAGTTAATAAGTTCACAATCATGAATTGCAACAAGTCATTGATGATGAAATATGATATTGCTAAAAAGCAACTAATAAGAAACAAACCATCAATCAATGTGAAGATCACTAAAATCACATGAATTTTTGTTGGTAAAATCAATTCATCAAGGAATGAACCAATCAAAAGGCATTCAACAATAAATTCAATGATGCAACAATGTCACAAGTCGAGAGAAACGTGGAAAACCTTGTGGTCTATGTGGCTTAATGCAAATTGTGCATGAATAACGCGAATTAAACCAGCCTCATAGATCAAAAGTCTTCAACTTGTGTGTTGATATATAAGAAAAAAGGCATGAGACTTTAAAAGAATTACAAGCAATGGCCAATCGAAAAGCTTGTTCAACCATGCAATGCAAAGAAGTAAATCAGCATGAATAACAAGCAAGAATGTGAAAAGCATGACCAAAGAACTTGTTCTTGAAGAGTTTTCAAAAACCATTTAAGCAACAGTACTCTAGTTGAACAGAATTCATCAACTAGGGGCTGTTACATTCATCAACAAGATCAACACAAAAACTATGGTTAATGAAAATCCGGCAGCATTCCAGCAGCACATTGGTTAATCCCAATTTTAAACAATTACAGCAAATTCCATACGAACTCATTAAAGAATCAGAAGCACGGAAATTTTGTAAGAATTCATATGAATGGGTAAACAAGCCAATAATATAGCACAAACAGCAGCAATTAGTGTGAACTAACTCAGCCAGCAAGCATTCTTTCAGAACATGGATAAAAAAAATCATGGTTTACCATAGAGCACACATATCAATTGAGCACAGAACAAATCAATGAAACAGAGCAATTCCACAGAGCAGTAAAAATTCAAACAAATCTAAATCCACTACTCAGCTCAGATTCGCTAACCACCTAATTCAGACTAAATTAACTAATCTAACCTGATTAAACTGATCCTAACTATGCTACTGTAATTACAATAAACAGCAAAAGGAGAAGCAAAACAGGGGAGGGTGAGAACCTGGGTGCAGAGGCTGACAGAACAAGGGGGAGGAGAAAGTGAAGTGGAGCAGTGAGAGGAAGAACCGGCCAGAGCAGCGCGGCTGTCGGGTTGTACTGCTGAGCTTGCGCCGGCGACAATGGTGGTCGCGGCGGTGCTGGGCGGAATGGAGGGCAGAGATAGAGAGGAGGGGTGAGTGGAAGAGAAAGAAAGATGAGAGACGGAAGAGAAGAGGGTGAGGTGATGATGGCGGTGACGGCGGCGGACGCTCACCGGAGGTTCGTTGGAGGTTTGAAGATGGAGGAGAAGAAGAAAATGGAACGTTAGAGAGAGAGGGGTGAGATGCGCGAATGCGCTAGTGCTCACATCTTTGGGGTAAGTGAAAATTCGAATCCACACGCGCGCGCACTGTGCGTGTTCGCGTGGGTGGGCGAAATAGAAGAACGGCGCGAAAGCGCCATGCGCGCTTGCGCATAGATGAAGGAATCGGAATGGGCGTGGACACGTAAGGTGCGCGTCGGCGCGGATGTACTGGGCTGAAG
The DNA here is from genome assembly GCF_000816755.2 of Arachis ipaensis. Taxonomy (NCBI): domain Eukaryota; kingdom Viridiplantae; phylum Streptophyta; class Magnoliopsida; order Fabales; family Fabaceae; genus Arachis; species Arachis ipaensis. The sequence continues at coordinate 65,942,158 of NC_029789.2, read as the reverse complement.
GCACAAAAGGGGCCCAGAGTTGGCACAACTCTCGGGTCCTTTGGCTTGGATGATGCTAAGACGCATCGACGCGCGAGCGCACTGTGCGCGTTCGCGTGGATGGTTGAGCTTATTGGATGGGCGCGGAGGCGTGTAGTATGCCAACGCATAAAAAGGGAAACAAGGACTGACGCGGACGCGTACAGCGCGCGTCGGCGTGGGTTGAGGCACAGAGTTGGCCCAAAAGTGCCGCAACTCTCTGGTTTTTGGCCCAAGGAACTAAAATACGCAGCTGACGCGCGCGCGCGCTCTGCGCTTGCGCGTGGCTTGCTTTTCCCCCTTTTTTTTTTTAAAGAGCATCAAAGGATCTCTTAACTTCCCATATTTCTCTAAAACTCCAGGACTAGCTAAGGTGCAAAATTAAGCATATTTTGAAACATAGGGACATTTTCAAACAACTTGAAAAAATTTGCAATTCATGCAAAAACTCAATTCAAAGAAAAATTCATCCCTCATTAAAGCATAGAATGTATAAACACCTTAGTAAATAAAGAAAAAAAAATATGTTAAGAAGTAAAGAAACTATATACAATGGAACCCTATTCATTCATTCATTATGTCTACAAGAGAATGAAAAGAGTTTACCATGGTGGGGTGTCTCCCACCAAGCACTTTTAGTTTAAGTCCTTAAGTTGGACCTTGGGAGGCTTCTTGTCAAGGCGGCTTATGCTTGTACCCATCCTTGAACCTCCAAAAGTGCTTTTCCTTCAATCGGTTGTCAGAAATTCTAACCTTTTTCATTAAGCTTTGGTGAGGTTCTCTCCAAGATGTGAGCTCCCGAGAATGACTATCACAGGATAATCCAGGATCCTATATCTTGTCTTCGCACCCATCTTCTAGTTGATTGTCTTGACTTTGTCCGGGTGACGAGAAAACAGAATTCTCATGGAAGCACCAAACTACTCTCCTAGACCCATTTGGTTTAGCATTACACCAATCCATGCTCTCTAATTTCGAGCTTTCCAGCATAATGAGCCTAGATTTAGAACGCCAACCACTAAACATCCTCATTTTCCGCTTGATTCCACAAAGCGCCCTAAGTTGGCCATCCGTTTCGAGCAAACCATACTCAAGTGGGATAATAAAGCTGAGAGTTAGAAGTTTTACCCACTCAAGCTGAGGATTGGATGACGAACTAGGTGGAGGAGTTCCCAAGGATCGTGATAAAGCATGCTCTACTCCCGTCCATCCTCTTCTAGAGGTTTCCATCACTTGGCGAGGTTCTTCAAGTTCCTCCTCATGCCAAGCTTCCTCAAGTTCACACTCCTCTTCACCAATTTCTTCTAGTTCTTCCCCCTCACTCTCATCGTAGATAGGAGGTCTAATGAAGTCTACCTCATCATCAAGTCTAAGCAATTTGGGGAAGGATTCTTCAAACCCAAAAGGATCATATGTTGATTCAGAATCATCATAAGTAGGAGAGTTTGCTGCTTGGAACACTCCTTCCAGTTCTTCCCTCGCATTAGGCCTTGGAGGTTGCAAGTCCTCTTCAACCTTGCTTTCCAATGTACTGGGGAAGGGTCCAACAGGATCGTCAAGAGAACTGATCAAGGTGGGCAAAAAATCACTAGTGATGGAATCCACTTCTCTGTCAATTTCCTTTAACTCATTGTTTACTCTCTCAATATTGCTCGTTTCTTTGATATTCCCTCCACACTCCTTGGAGGAGGGTTCCATAACTGGGGATTCCTTTATGTACTCAACATATCCTAAACATCCGCCCACTACTTCCTTTTGTTCGCTGATTCTCATCTTCTCCTCTTGTTGCGCAGCTTGAAAATCACAAGGGAATTCACCATAGCTAGTGGATCGACATGCATCATAGAACGGCTCTTCTTCATAGTGCATTGGTTGGGGTTGTTGCCATGGAGGTTGATCAAGTATTTGTGGCTCCTCCCACCTTTGATCTCTAATTCCTTGGTGCACATCTTCATTGAAGCTTTCATCTCCTACAACATAGTTTGAGCTACACTCATAGCCAAAGTGAGAATTCATATTGAAGTGGGAAATAAAAAAAAACAAAGAGCAATAAGAAATGAAGAAGATTAAATCCTAAAACTAGCAAAAATCAACAAATAAACCAAAGATAAAGCTATTCACAATATTTACAATAGCCAATTAACATAGCACCATTGGCTCCCCAGCAACGGCGCCATTTTGACAATGAGTTCTGCTCGATGGTTTAGAATTTCTCTTCTAGAAATAAGAACTTTGTTGTAAGCATATTTCGAAACCAACAAACAATTCTCACATAAAAAATTTGAGTTGTCACAAGTACAATTCCCAATGAAAAGTAACCGGAGTATTTGGACTCCGGGTCGTCTCCCTAGGAACCAATGGAGTGCATGCGTATTGGCTATAGAGGGGAAAAAAGGGGTTTTGGTTGATGATCGACAAGGAATTTAATTGTGCATGGAAAGTAAATCAAGCAAACAATTAAAAGAAGCAATTAAGGAAGAGAGACATTCATGGCATTGAATTGAGATTTTAGGCTTTCTATCCTAGTCATGCATGATTAATTTATCTTGTTTAGTTAACTCACACATCGGGAGAATGTCAAACAAGACCAATTAATCGAGTCACACTTATAAACAAGAATTTATCTCATTACGTCATCTCCAACAAATAGGGAGAAAGTCTAACGAGACTAGCTAATCTCAATCCAAAAGTCCTAACCCACTTACTAATCAGATTAGCAAAAGGTTAGCATTAATGGAAACAATACTAGCTAACAATTCTGAATCACCAACGTAAGTTGGGCTTTCATGACTCAAGATTGCCCAATCGCTCTTTCCAAGCCAAGAATGCTCAAAATCTACTCTAAGGACCAACCAAGCATTTTGTCAAACACTTGGTGAATAGTAAAGAAAAGCTTAGTGAAAGTGCAAGAATTGTAAATCTACTAACTATCAATTGTAAAAAATGTAAAATCACAATCCAAATCAACATCAATTAAAGAAACATCAACATTAAAATAGCATTAAATGTAAACAAATCCAACATGAGTTCATCATCACAAAAGAGAGCTAAAGGGAAGGTTAACATAAAAACTAAGAGAATTATGATTTAGAAAAGAGAAATTATAGAAGAAACTAAATAAGATCAAGTAATTAAACATGAAAATAAAATAACCTAACCTAATCCTAACCTAATTCTAGAGAGAAGAGAGAGCTTCTCTCTCTAGAAACTAACTAAAGGCTCATGTTGGCTAAAACTAATTGCTCTCCCTTTGCTTGGACTTTAATTCTGCATGAAATACACTCAGAAACAAGTTGGATTTGGGCCTGGGCAGCTCAGAAATTGCCCCCAGCATGTTGCCATTAAGTGGGCCAAGTAAGAGTATCGGCGCGCGCGCCCCATGTGCGCGTGCGCGTCGCTGGCAAATTCCCAATCTGCGCGGAAGCGGTATGTACGCGGGCGCGTCCTTGTGAAAAACCTCTTCTGCGCGTGCGCGCCTTGTACGCGTGTGCGTCCGTTGGTACATTCCAAATCTTTGTTTCTTCATGCATTCTCCTCTTTGTATGCTTTTCTTCTCATTTCTTCCATCCAATACTTGCCTGATGAACCTGAAATTACTTAACAAACACATCAAGGCATCGAATGGAATTAAGGTGAATCTAAAATCACCAAATTAGGGCCTAAAAAGCATGTTTTTTACATTTAAGCATAATTCAAGGGAGAATTACAAAACCATGCTATTCCATTGAATAAATGTGGGAAAAGGTGAATAAATTCCCCAAAATAAGCACAAAATAAACCACGAAATCAGGGTTTATCAAACACCAAACTTAGAATTATACATTCACCTTTGGATTGTTTTGGTGTGCAACACCAAACTTAGCTCCTCACAATACAGGGAAAACTACTTGTAACCTTTATTGAAATAATCATGAAAAGATAACTACCTTAGGTTGGGTTGCCTCCCAACGAAGCGCTCTTTTAGTGTCGCTAGCTTGACAATTTCTCCATTAGTCGAGATGATACTTCATTTTAAGGGTCTCCCCCATGTTGCCCATGTAGTGTTTGAGCCTTTGTCCATTCACAGTTAAAGTCCTCTTTGAGCCTTCCTCCATGATTTCTATGTGTCCATAAGGTGAGACCTTTGTGACAAGAAAGGGTCCTGACCACCTTGATTTGAGTTTCCCAGGAAAAAGTCTCAATTTGGAGTTGTAGAGGAGCACTTGCTGTCCTTTTTCGAAGCTCCTGGGTGTCAGATTGAGGTCATGTCTTTTCTTCGCCTTCTCCTTATAGATCTTGGCATTTTCATAGGCTTGAGACCTAAACTCCTCCAGTTCCTGCAGCTGCAAGACTCTTTTTTCACCAGCAGCAATGCTATCAAAATTTAGTAGCTTGAGAGCCCAGAGGGCTTTGTGTACCAGCTCCAATGGTAGATGACAGGCTTTTCCATACACCAGTTGAAATGGACACATCCCAATTGGTGTTTTGAATGCCGTCCTGTATGCCCAAAGAGCATCATCTAGCTTCTTCGACCAGTCCTTTCTAGATGCTCCCACAGTCTTTTCCAGGATCCTTTTTAGCTCTCTGTTGGATATCTCAGTTTGTCCACTTGTTTGGGGGTGGTAAAGTGTGGCAAACTTGTGTTTTACCCCGTATCTTAGGAGAAGAGCTTCCAATGGTCTGTTGCAAAAATGGCTCCCTCCATCACTGATGAGAGCTCGTGGGACTCCGAACCGGCTAATGACATTCTTTCTGAGGAAGTTCATGACCACCTTGTTATCGTTTGTTGGGGTTGCAATAGCCTCTACCCACTTGGATACATAATCCACCGCCACCAAGATATACTTGTTTGAATATGAGGTTGGGAATGGACCCATGAAATCGATTCCCCACACATCAAACAGTTCCAGCTCTAAGATAAAATTCTATGGCATCTTATTTCTTTTGGGTAAGTTTCCAGCTCTTTGGCATTCATTGCAGTTCTTCACTAGTTCTTTGGCATCCTTGAAAAGGGTAGGCCAAAGGAATCCACTTTGTAGCACCTTGGCTGCAGTTCTTTCCCCTCCAAAATGGCCGCTATAGCACGAGCCATGGCAGTTTCATAATACCTCTCGTCCCTCTTCTTCTGAAATGTACCTTCTAAGGATTCTATCTGAACACTTCTTGAAGAGATATGGCTCATCCCAGATGAAATATTTAGCATCATTAATGAGTTTTCTTTTTTGATGTTTGTTGATCTCTGGTTGTAAATCCCCAGTTGCCTTGAAATTGGCAATGTCTGCAAACCAGGGTTCTTTGTGAACCGTCATTAACTGCTCATCTGGAAAGAACTCATTTACACTTGCATCATGTGTTCCACCTTTATCATGAGGGATTCTGGATAGGTGATCTACTACCTTGTTCTCCACTCCTTTCTTCTCTCTAATCTCAATATTGAATTCCTGCAACAACAAGATCCATCTTATCAGTCTTAGTTTTGATTCCTGCTTGGCAAACAAATATTTAAGTGCTGTGTGATCTGTGAAAACAATTACTTTGGAACCAATGAGGTATGATCTAAACTTGTCAAATGCAAAAACTATTGCCAGCAACTCCTTTTCAGTAGTGGTATAATTTCTGAGTATAACTGAGGACCTTGCTGGCATAGTATATTACATGAACCAAATTCTCTTTCTTCTGTTCTAACACTGCCCCAACTGCAAAATCAGATGCTTCACACATCAGTTCGAATGGTAAGTTCCAATCAGGTAGGGTAATGATAGGGGCTGAGGACAGCTTTTTTTTCAAGTTTTCGAATGCTAGCATGCACTTCTCATCAAAGATAAATGGTATATCAGATATAAGGAGATTGCTTAAGGGCTTGGCTATTGATTTTGAGAAGAATTATCGTGTCGGTATAGAATTTCACAATTGAATTCTCGTTGCAAGTATAGTTCTACACCAACAAACAATCCTCCCAATCAAAAATTTGAGTTGTCACATGTAACAAACCCCAAATAAAAATTAACCGAAGTATATGGACTCCAGGTCATCTCCCTAGGAAACAATGTAGTGCTTAGTTATTGGCTATGAAGGGGTAAAGGGGTTTTTTGGTTCATGAGATGACAAGAAAGTAAATTAAGTGAATAAGTAAAGAAAGCAAGATAAAGAACTCTTGGCTAAGACTTGGGTAATTGAGATCACCATCCTTGTCAACAAACCGAATATTGATAATTATGAGATGCCAACCTATTAAGTCTACTTCCCAAAAGCTTTAAGTACGTAACATTTACTCCTAAGCTTGAAATACGTCAAATAGGTTTGATCACATCAACCCTTAAGTCCTAACCTACCTACTAATTAACTTAGTAGTGGGTTAGCGTCAATGGGTATGAAATTGATCACCATGGGTTCTCAATGCACCAATTCCATCATAATGAATGACTCAAGTATACCCAATTCCCTTGGCTTAGACCTAGAGTTAACAAAACTACTCAAAAACTAAGGAGAGAATTTCATCAAACACATAGAGTGCAATAAAAGTAAACATCATAATTTTGCCAAAATAATAAAATCTAACAACTACTAAGTGCAAGAAAAGTAAGATCATAACTCAATTCATCAATTAAATAAACATCAACATCAAAATTTCATTAAATGTAAACCAAATCTAACATGAGTTCATCATTACAAAAGAGAGCAAAATGAAAAATTAGCATCACAATTAAGAGAATCAAGATGTAGAGATGAGAAATTATAAAAGAATCAAGATGAAATCAATTAATTAAACATGAATCTAAGATAATCTAACCTACTCCTAACCTAATTCTAGAGAGAAGAGGGAGCTTCTCTCTCTAGAAAACTAACTAAAGGCTCATGTTGGCTAAAACTAATTACCCCTCCCCCTTTGCTTGGACTTCAATTCTGCATGAAATACACTTAGAAACAAGTTAGGTTTGGGCCTGGGCAGATCAGAAATTGCCACCAGCATTTTGCCTTTATGTGGGTCATGTAAGAGTATTGGTGCGTGCGCGCCATGTGCGCGTGTGTGTCAATTGGCAAATTTTCCATCCGCGCGGACGCGGAATGTACGCGTACGCGTCTATGGGCGAGACCACTTTTTGCACGTTCGCACCTTGTGCGCGTGCGCGTCCCTTGATGCATTCCCAATCTTTGTTTATTCATGTATTCTCCCCTTTGTATGCTTTTCTACTCATTTCTTCCATCCAATACTTGCCTTATAAACCTGAAATCACTCAACACACATATCAAGGCATCGAATGGAATTAAAGTGGATCAAAATTACCAATTTAAGGCCTAAAAAGCATGATTTTACACTTAAGCAAAATTCAAGGGAGAATTACAAAAACCATGCTATTTCATTGAATAAATATGAGAAAAGGTGGTAAAATCCCCCAAAATAAGCACAAGATAAATCACAAAATCGGGGTTTATCAGATCTCCCCACACTTAAACTGAGCATCTCTTCATGCTAAAATCAGGAAAGAAGCAAAGGGTGTTAACATTTATTCAATGCAACTAACTAATTGCAATCTATCTATATGCAATCTATTTACATGATGCAATGGCTTAGTAAAAATAAATCAATTTTCAAGAATACACATGCAAGCACAAGGGCTAAGGTATTAGCAATCAAAGCAAACCACAATTGGGTTGAATCATTTGAAAGAGTTCATAAACTTGCAAGAAAAGATGATCATGGGTGGAAACATGTAATTGAGCGATTGAACCCTCGCCGGATGTGTATCTGCTCTATGCACTCAAGTGTATGGGGTCTATTCACTCAATTCTCCCTTAATCATGTTTTCCAAGATTTGTTTTTCATCTAACAATCAACCATTATTTCATGCATGCATACAAATATCATGAGGACTTTTTCATAGGTTGTAATGGGGCTAGGGTCAAGGTAGGATGCATATGGTCAAGTGAGCTTGAAATTCGAATCTTTGATTAACTTAAACTTCCCACCTAACCTATGACAACCTATAAAATTCTAAACAAACCTAGCTATCCATTCTTCACTTTTTCACACGCTCATGCACTTTTCTTTTGATTACCACACATATGCATTGAATTTATGAAACCTTAAACTTTGGGACCCTTTGTTCCCTTTTGTTGCAAAAATGTTTTTTTTTAAAGCTGAAATATATACAAGAACATTAATGCATATGGTTTACATATGCCTAATACATGAGTATGTACCTAATTCTTGAGAATTTTTCAATAAAAACATAACACACTTTTATCTCTAACCAATGAACCTAACTTTTCCAAAATCAAGTAATGAACACTCTCACTAGCCTAAGCTAATCAAAGATCCAAACAAGGGACATTTATTATTTTTCACTTAAGCTTGTAATATGCTACAATTACGAACAAGTGGGTTAAGCATAGGCTCAAGATCGGTTAACAATGGAAGATAAAAGGTAGGTTATTTTGGGTAAGTGAGCTATTTGAACAATGGCCTCAATCATATAAATGCATGTATACATAAAATAATGGACATAAAGAATCAAACAAATCAAAGATTACAATCATAGGAAGAGAATAATGCACACAAGAATGAAATTAAGTGGTCATGTATGATGTAACCACACAATTAGGCTCAAATCTCACATGCTTGTGTTCTTTGCTCAAAACATGATCCACAAGTGTATAATTCAAGCAAGTTCTAAAAATATTTTTTCAACCAATTGGGTGGTACCCTAAAAATGAATTTCTTGGAAATTTTCATCATATTGACTAAGCTTATTCTAATGTAATGTTGTGATTTAGAAAATTTTTTAAAAATTTTTCCTAGTTTACCCTTTTTTCAATCAAAACACAATTCTTATATAAAAAGGGTTAACAAGATTTTTAACAATCCAGAAACACTTTTCTAATCAAAATCAAAAACTAAGATGCAAAACATATATATATATATATATGTATATGTATACTAAAAGTGTGCAACTACCAAAATAAAAGTATCCACAATAGCAAATATGTATAGTAATCCCAAAATGATCTAAAGCATAAAGTGCAAAATAAAATAAAGTAGCAGAAAATAGAAATAGATGTCCGAAAGTTCACCACATAAATGAAAACACCGGTCACGAACGGTGACCTCCCCACACTTCAGAATCTGCGGCTGCTGAGGAGGAGGCGGGTCCTGCTACCGTGGAGGATGAGGGTCTAGCTGCCTCAATCACCGCTCTCGCTCGAGAACGGTGGCTGGTCGGGGGCTTCTCATGCACCCATCCACCCCATGGAATGGTAACCTCTTTGTCGTCGTCCTCTGGGGGTGGTGGTGTCACATCGTCGTCCTCTTACGGAACATCAGCTAGCTCAACCAAACTAGTGACCAGTGTAGAAAATGGTAGCAAGCCGCGAATATGAGCTCTCCACATGCTATGCCTGATCAGCCGGGGGAAATACACCTCTTTCTCCTCCATGACACATCCAATTAATACTAGCATATCCATCGAAATCTCTGAGAAGTGAGTGGTAGGCAAGACATATTGGGCAAATATCTACTTCCAGGTCCTAGCCTCCTTAGACAGATATGTGGATAGCATCCCCTTGGGCTTCTTGTTGTTCGAATCCATCACCCAGGGAGCGTCTGGTGTGGCAATCACGCGCTTAAGCGCCTCATCATCAAAAGTCATTGAGAGGAGAGCTACCTCTGCCTGCTGGTAGGCACAAGTGTCAGGAGTACCAACTCTGAAAAGCAGTGCATCCCCTATGGGAGCCTCAGTGACCATAATCTCTCTACCCCTTAAGTGCATCGAATCCAAGCCCGTTCGGAAGAAGTTACAGTAGAACTCCTTAACCCATGAGATGTTAATCCTTCCCAAGTCCCTATCAACGAAATCTAGCCCCAACTCTGAGATGCGGGTGTTTATGGAACGCCTCACTTCATTGGGAAGGTTCAGTTTCTTCTCAATGTTTAGATTTTCTTTCTTATAATTGGAGAAGCATAGCTCACAGTAGAGGTTTGGGAATTTGATTGGGTCAGTGGGTGGCAGCAACTGATTTTCCTTGTCCTCTTCGTTTAGCGGATTCTTGGCATAGTTAGCATATGGTGATGGGGTAGAGGTCTTAGAGCGCTTCCTCTTTTTAGAAGTAGTGTCTATGGCTTTCCCTTTGTCTGACATCCTGAAAAACAGAGATGATATAATATCAGCAGATAGTCAAATAGATACAAAGCACTCAAAGTAAAGCATATTCATGAGGTGAAGAAAGAAAAGAGGTTTCTTGGAATGCAAGCAAAAGAATTCAAAATTCAAATCAAACTTCAAACCAAGAATTTAAACCACATTTACACATTGCTTGTTCATCAAGCCTAAGAAATACCACATCCAAAATAATGATCAAAAGAGTTAGGTTGAAAACTAAAAGAAGTTAGTTGGTTAAACAGATTAAAGTTAGAAATCAGTTTGAAAATCAGTGATATGGTGGTTATTGGCTCAATTCAAGAGGAATGCACAAAATAGGAATGTAAGCATGTTCACAATCATGAAATGTATCAAGTCATTGATGATGAAATATGGTATAGCTAGAAAGCAACTAATGAGAAAATAAGTCATCAATCAATGCAAGGATCACTAGAGTTATATGAATTGGAGTTGGTGAGAGAAAAACCTTGATAAACAAGTAATTTAAGCACGTTTAACACCAATTCCAACCATGCATGCAAGTCACAGGGATTGAGGTGAGATTTGAAAATTCATGCGCCATGTGACCAAGGGTATATAGGAATTGAATCACAATGGCCACATAGGTAGAAGAAACCATCAATCTTGTGAAAGCAAGCAAGTTGAGCTTAACTCTAAATGAAAATCAAGTTTATGGTAAATTTGAAAACTTACTCAATCATGCAATGCATATAGCAAATTAGCATTACAAACAAGTAAAGAGCATTAGGAGCATAACCAAAAACCTGTAAACATGCCCATGAGGATTTTTCAAAACCCCTTAGGTAACAAAATTCTATTTCATACAAAAATCATCAACTAGAGTTAGTTACACCAATCAAAGCATTGTTAATTCATGGAACATGGTTAGGAAAAATCCGGCAGCATTTCAGCAGCAAATTGGCTATTTCCAAGTTTAAACAGCAAATCAGGTTCCATATGAATTTATCAACAATCATAACATAAAACCATATATATGAATTCATATGAATGCAACAAATAGCCAATAGTTTAGCAGCAACATAAATTAAACAGCACAAATAACAACAACAGTTCCTTTCATCAATCAAACACAGGCAAGCAGCATCACAGATTAAACAAACACAGAATAATTCAAGAAAATAGAGCAATTTCACACAGTAGCAAAGATTCAATTAATCCTAAATCCACTACTCAACCGAGATTCACTAACCACCTAAGTAAACTAAACTAACTAACTAAGCTAACTAATTGATGAAATTAACATGAGGCAGTAAAAAAAACAGAGTAGGGGCTCAAGTTGTGAACCTGTAAGCAAGGCAGAAGCAGAAATGGGAGGAAAGGACAGAGAAGGCAGCAATGTGGGGCTGCCAACAGCAATGCCTACTCCGGTGACAGAGGCATCGCAGCTGTGCTCGTGGCGGAGCAGGGGTGCTGCGAGAGAGAGTAGAGCAAAGAGGATTGACTGAGAGAGGGAGAGACGAGGAGTGAGAAAGAGAGAGAGAGCGAGGAGGGAGGGGGATTGGGGCACGCGGCGGCGGTGTTGTGCGCCGGAGGTTGCTGGTTGAAGGCTGGTTATGGAGAAGTGGTGGTTATGGGTGAAAGGGAGAAAGAGAAACGTTAGAGCAGAGGAGAAGGGGGATTTGCACGACTGCGCTAGGGCTTCGCGTCCCTAGGGTAAGTAAAAATTTGAATCCACGCGTGCGCACACCGTGCGTGTCCGCGTGGGTGGAGGTAATTAAGGAGTGGCGCGGAAGTACCATGTTCGCTTACACGTAGATGGGAGAATTAGGGATCAGCACGGACGCGTACGGTGCTTTGGCCTGGGTGATGCTAAGACGCATCGACGCGCGCGCGCACTGTGCACGTTCGCATGGATGGCTTGAGCTTATGGAATGGGTGCGGAGGCGCGAAGTACGCCAACGCGTGGGTATGAAAATAAGGATTGGTGCGGATGCATACAGCGTGCGTCCGCGTGGGTTAGGGCACAGAGTTAGGCCAAAAGTGGCACAACTCTCTGGTCTTTGGCTCAGAAAGCTAAAATATGCAGCCGACGCACGTGCGCGGTATGCGCTTGCGCGTGGCTTTTTTTTTTTAAATGAGTATCAAAAAGAGCTCATAACCTTCCCATCCTTCTCCAAGACTCTAGACTAGCTAAGATGCAAAATTAAACACATATTTGAAATATTGGGGATTTTTCAAACAAATTGAGGAAACTTACAATCCAAGCAAAAACTCAAATTCAGAGGATTGTCCCTAATTAAAGCATAGATTGTAATAGCACCTTAGGAGGCAAGAAAAATATAGCAAGAAGTAAAGAAATTATATACAATGGAACTCAATTCATTCATTCATTATATCTACAAGAGAACGGAAAGAGTTTACCATGGTGGGGTGTCTCCCACCAAGCACTTTTAGTTTAAGTCCATAAGTTGGACATTGGGAGGCTCCTTGTCAAGGTGGCTTATGCTTGTATCCATCCTTGAACCTCAAAGAGTGCTTGTCCTTCAATCGGTTGTCAGAAGTTCCAACCTTCTTTACTACGCTTGAATGAGGTTCTTTCCAAGACATGAGCTCCCAAAATTGACTCTCATAGGGTAATCCAAGATCCCATATCTTGTCCTCGCACCCATCTTCTAGTTGATTGCCTTGACTTTGTCCGGGCGACGAGAAAGCAGAATTCTCATGAAAGCACCAAACTACTCTTATGGACCCATTTAATTGAGCATTACACCAATCCATGTTCTTCAATTTGGAGCTTTCAACCATAATGAATCTAGATTTACAATGCCAACTACTAAACATCCTCCTCTTTCGTTTAATTCCACAAAGCGCCCTAAGTTGGCCATCCATCTCAAGCAGACCATACTCAAGTGGGATAATAAAGCTGAGAGTTAGAAGTTTTACCCACTCAAGCGAAGGATTGGGTGGCAAACTAGGTGGAAGAGTTCCCAAAGGTCTAGATAAAGCATGCTCTACTCCTGTCCATCTTCTTCTAGAGGCTTCCACCACTTGGCAAGGTTTTTCAAGTTTCTCCTCTTGCCAAGCTTCCTCAAGTTCACATTCTTCTTCAGCAACTTCTTCTATCTCCTCCCTATCACTCTCATCATAGATAGGAGGTCTAGCGAAGTCTACCTCCTCATCAAGTTTAAGCATATTGGGGAAGGACTCTTCAAAGTCGAAGGGATCATATGTAGATGCGGAATCATCATAGATAGGAGAGTTTGTTGCTTGGAACACTTCTTCCGGTTCATCACTTACAATGGGTTTTGGAGGTCGCACACCCTCCTCAACCTCGCATTCTAGTCCACTAGGAGAAGACTCAATAAGATCGTCAAGGGGATTGATCAATGTGGGCAAAAAATCACTAGTGATGGAATCCACTTCTTGATCAATTTCCTTCAACTCTCCATTTACTTTCGCAACTTTACTCTCCTCTTCAACATCCGTTATGTGCTCAACATATCCCAAACATCCATCAACTACTTCCTTTTGTTTGCTAATCTCCATCTTCTCCTCTTGTTGCTCTTCTTGCTTCAACTCTTCTTTCTCACCATGGAGCCTTAAGTTCATTTCCTCACCAAGCTCCTTGATTGTTTCTCCATATTCAACAACGGGGGTACTTAGGGTGCATGAGCTTAGGTGGGATGTTAGGTGATTCACGGCTTCTACCATGCTAGCTATCCTTGCTCTTAGCTCCTTAAATTGAGTTTCATCCTCCTCTTGTCGCCTTAAGATGCGAGATTCTAATATGAAAGCTTCGTCGGGAGGTGGCGGTGGAAGATAGGGTTCAATGTTTGAGGGAAGATTGTTAATGTTGGAAGGTGGTTCATATTGGTGGAATTCTTGAGGCGGTGTATGTGGAATTTGTGGTTTTTGGGAGTATTGATGTTGGAATGGTGGTTGTTCTAGATGTGGTTCATATGGTGGTTGATATGGTGTGTATGAGTTATGGTCATATGGAGTTGAATGGTGATGTGAGGCTTGTGAGTATGGTGTGTGGCTATATTGAGGAGTGGGATCACATGCATATGGTGATTGTGGTTGACAACCACAATGAGGGTCATCACACACATTGGATTGATACACATTAGGATCACGATTATACCCATAAGAGTTCGTAGGAGGTTGTTGCCATGAAGGTTGTTCATAAGCTTGAGGTTCCTCCCATCCTTGATTTCCAAATCCTTGATGTATATCCTCATTGGAGCTTTCATTTCCTATAACATAGTTTGAACTACACTCATAGCCAAAAGGATGAGAATTCATAGTGAAAGAGAAAATGAAATAAAAACAAAGATTAATAAGAAACAAGGAAGATAACATCCTAAACTAGCAAAAACTAGCAAACGAACCAAAATTTAAACTATTCACAATATATACAATAGACAATAACATAGCACCATTGTTTTCCCCGGCAACGGCGCCATTTTGATTTTGAGAAGAATTGTCGTGTCGGTATAGAATTTCACAATTGAATTCTCGTTGTAAGTATAGTTCTACACCAACAAACAATCCTCCCAATAAAAAATTTGAGTTGTCACATGTAATAAACCCCAAATGAAAATTAACCGAAGTATTTGGACTCCGGGTTGTCTCCCTAGGAAACAATGTAGTGCTTAGTTATTGGCTATGAAGGGGTAAAGGGAGTTTTTGGTTCATGAGATGACAAGAAAGTAAATTAAGTGAATAAGTAAAGAAAGCGAATATTGATAATTATGAAGAACTCTTGGCTAAGACTTGGGTAATTGAGATCACCATCCTTGTCAACAAACCGAATATTGATAATTTTGAGAGGCCAACCTATTAAGTCTACTTCCTAAAAGCTTTAAGTACGTAACATTTACTCCTAAGCTTGAAATACGTCAAATAGGTTTAATCACATCAACCTTTAAGTCCTAACCAACCTACTAATTAACTTAGTAGTGGGTTAGCGTCAATGGGTATCAAATTAATCACCATGGGTTCTCAATGCACCAATTCCATCATACTCAATGACTCAAGTTTACCCAATTCCCTTGGCTTAAACCAAGAGTTAACAAAACTACTCAAAAACTAAGGAGAGCATTTCATCAAACACATAGAGTGCAATAAATGTAAACATCATAATTTTGCCAAAATAATAAAATCTAACAACTACTAAGTGTAAGAAAAGTAAGATCATAACTCAATTCATCAATTATAGAAACATCAACATCAAAATTGTATTAAATGTAAACCAAATCTAACATGAGTTCATCATTACAAAAGAGAGCAAAATGAAAAATTAGCATCACAATTAAGAGAATCAAGATGTAGAGATGAGAAATTATAAAAGAAACACGACGAAATCAAGTAATTAAACATGAATCTAAGATAATCTAACCTAATCCTAACCTAATTCTAGAGAGAAGAGTGAGCGTCTCTCTCTAGAAAACTAACTAAAGGCTCATGTTGGCTAAAACAAATTGCCCCCCATTTTCTTGGACTTCAATTATGCATGAAATACACTCAGAAACAAGTTGGGTTTAGGCCTGACAGCTCAGAAATCGCCCCGAGTGTTTTGCCTTTAAGTGGGCCATGTAAGAGTATTGGTGCGTGCATGCCATGTGCGCGTGCGTGTCAATTGGCAAATTTTCCATCCGCGCGGATGCGTCATGTACGCGTGCGTGTCTATGGGCGAGACCACTTTTTGCGCGTCCGCGCCTTGTGCGTGTGCGTGTCCCTTGATACATTCCCAATCTTTGTTTCTTCATGCATTCTCCCCTTTGTATGCTTTTCTACTCATTTTTTCCATCCAATACTGGCCTTATAAACCTGAAATCACTCAACACACATATCAAGGCATCGAATGGAATTAAAGTGCATCAAAATTACCAATTTAAGGCCTAAAAAGCATGTTTTTACACTTAAGCAAAATTCAAGGGAGAATTACAAAAACCATGCTATTTCATTGAATAAATGTGGGAAAAGGTGGTAAAATCCCCCAAAATAAGCACAAGATAAATCACGAAATCGGGGTTTATCAGCTATCTTTGAAAAATCTTTAATAAACCTTCTTTAAAAGCCAGCATGCCCTAAAAAGCTCCTAATTGCCTTGACATCACTTGGTGGGGGTAATTTTTCAATTAGTTCCACCTTAGCTCTGTCTACCTCAATGCCTTGGTTAGAAACTTTATGGCCAAGGACTATTCCTTCTCTCACCATAAAATGGCATTTTTCCCAATTCAAGACCAGATTGGTCTCTTGACATCTTTTTAATACCAAGGCAAGATGATTTAGGCAATTAGGAAAGGAATCCCCGAATACTGAAAAGTCATCCATAAAGATCTCAATGAATTTCTCTATCATATTTGAGAAGATAAAAAGCATGTAGCGTTGAAACGTTGCGGGAGCATTACATAGCCCAAATGGCATGCGCCTGTATGCAAACACTCCATATGGGCAAGTAAATGACGTTTTCTCCTGGTCTCTTGGATCAACCACTATTTGATTATTTTCTAAATAACCATCTAGAAAACAATAATATGCGTGTCCTGAAAGTCTTTCCAGCATCTAATCCATGAAGGGGAGTGGGAAGTGATATTTTCTTGTAGCTTCATTGAGTTTTCTGTAATCAATGCACATTCTCTATCCTGTGACCGTTCTTGTAGGGATGAGTTCGTTCCTTTCATTGGGTACTACAGTGATTCCTCCTTTATTGGGGACCACTTGGACGGGGCTAACCCATGGGCTATCCGAAATTGGGTAGATTACCCGTCCCTGCCACAGCTTCATGACTTCCTTCTGTACTACTTCTTTCATGACTGGATTCAGCCTCCTTTGGGGTTGAATAGAGGGTTTGGCATCATCTTCCAACAGTTTCTTATGCATGCATATGGCCGAACTGATTCCTTTCATGTCAGCGACGGTCCATCCAATGGCATCCTTATGCTTTTACAATACTTGGAGTAGCTCCTCCTCTTGTCTGGGCTGAGGGCTGAGTTTATGATCACTGGATGACTTTTATTTTCTCCTAAATATGCATATTTGAGAGTAGGCGGTAGTACCTTTAGTTCAAGTTTGGGTGCCTCTTTTCTTTCATTCTTCTCCTCTAGTGTGCCCTGAACATGAACCTCAGCTGTGCAGCCTCTTCGCTTGATGAGGATTCCTCTTCTTCTGTTAACCCCTCAAGTTCTGCCTCTTCAAAAGTCTATTGTACTACATCTTCCAGTGAATCCAACCTCATACATTCTCCCAATGAGTCTTGTGGGTAACTCATGGCCTTGAACACATTGAATATCATTCTCTCATCATGTAGTCTAAGGGTAAGTTCACCCTTTTGGACACCGATGATAGCTCCGACAGTGGCTAAGAATGGTCTTCCCAGGATGATAGAGGCCTTGGCTCCTTCCTTCATATCCAAAACTACAAAGTCTACTGGGAAGATAAAGTCTCATACCTTCACCAACAAGTCTTCTACTATTCCATGAGGAAACTTGAATGATCGGTCTGCCAGTTACAAGGCCATTTTTGTTGGCTTGGCCTCCTCAATCCTCATTTTTCTCATCATTGTTAAGGACATCAGATTTATGCTGGCTCCTAAATCACATAAAGCCTTTTTCACTGTGATTTCCCCTATAATACAAGGAATCTGGAAGCTCCCAGGGTCCTTCAATTTCTGGGGTAGTTTGTGCTGAATGATGGCACTACATTCTTCGGTTAGTACCACAGTCTCGTTGTTCTTCCAGCTTCTCTTCTTGGTCATCAACTCCTTCAAGAACATGGCATAGAGCAGTATTTGCTCTATTGCATCAGCAAAGTGTATGTTAATCTGTAATCTCTTGAAGATTTCTAAAAGTCTTGAGAATTGGCTGTCATCCCCTTTTTTCTTCAGTTGCTGAGGGTATGGGACTTTTGGAACGTATGGCTTCAGCACTTCTCCTTCTTGATGTGGATTGGGAGTGGGAACTTGAACTTCATCTTGTTCCTTTTTCTTTTCATCCGAGTTCTTCTCTTGTGGTTTCTTGGATGTTTCCTTCAATTCCTTCCCACTTCTGAGGGTGATAGCGTGACACTCCTCCCTTGGGTTTGCATTAGTGTTGCTGCAAATGTTGTGGCTAGGAACTTGCTTAAATAGGTAGCTAATTTATGTTTCAAGTTTATTGATGGCAACATCTTAATTCTGCATGTTGGATCGCACTTCTTCCTGGAATATTTTACTGTCTTGGATTTCCTTGCATATACCTTCAAGTAGAGTCTCAATTCTGGAGAGTCTATCTTCGGATGGTGGTGGTGAGTTGAGGTTGGAGGGGTGAGGAGGGCCATTTTGGTTTTGATATGGATGTTGAGAGGTATTGTTGGGTGGGTGTTGATATGATCTCTGTGTAGGATGTTGGTGAGTTGCATTGTTGTTCGGGTTGTGACGTCTCTGATCTTGGCCTTGATCTTGTTGATTTCCCCACCCAAAGTTTGGGTGGTTCTTCTAACCAGGATTATAAGTTTTGGAGTATGGATAATAGGTTTGCCTAGTTGAGTTCCTAATATAGTTTGCTTGTTCTTGGTCACCCTCTTCCTCTGCATTCACTCCTTCTTGAGCTGCTGATGAGGTGGTGACTGCTGCAACTTGGTTTCTTTCCATCTTCTTGGTAAGGTTAGCCAACTGCTTAGTGATCATCTTGTTTTGAGCCAGCAGAGCATCCATGTTGTTCAGCTCCATTACTCCTCGAGTGTTGCCCCTTTCAGAAGCATAGAAGTAGTCATTCTCAGCTATAGTCTCGATGACATCTATGGCTTCTTCAATGGACTTCTTCTTGTTCAGAGATCCTCCGGATGAGTGGTCTACTACCTTCTTTGATTCATAAGAAAGACCCTCATAGAAAATGTGTAACTGCACCCATTCATTGAATATGTCTAGCGGGCACCTTCTTGTTAAGTCCTTAAACCTCTCCCATGCTTCATAGAGAGTTTCACCATCTTGTTGTTTGAAGGTTTGTACCTCAGCTCTCAACCTGTTGATTCTCTGAGGAAGGTAGAATCTTGCCAAGAATTTGTTCAACTCATCCTCCCAGGTTGTTAAACTCTCCTTCGGGAAGGATTCCAGCCATTTAGATGCCTTGTCCTTGAGTGAAAAGGGAAACAGAAGCAGTCTATTGGTGTCAGGATGAACACCAATGGAATTCACAGTATCACATATCCTTAGGAAGGTGGTGAGATGTTGATTGGGGTCTTCTTGGACACGTCCTCCGAATGCACAGTTGTTCTGGACTAAGGTGATGAGCTGGGGTTTTAGTTCAAAATTATTGGCATGTATGGTTGGTTTTTGGATGCTACTTCCACAATTTCCTGGGTTTGGATTGATGTAAGAGCCGAAAACTCTTCTCTTTTGCCCAGCATGATTTACTGGGCATTCTCTGTCATGGTTGTGAGCTTCTTCTTCATGATAGTTTTCCATATTCTCCTCCATGTCTGGTTCAAAATACTCTTCCTCTTTCTCAGTACCAACTACTTTCTTCCCTCTTGCTTCCCTCCTTAATCTAAGGAAGGTCGTCTCAGGTTCAGAATCAAAGGAAGTTGAAGCCCCACTTCTTCTACCTGTCATACAACCCACAAAGCAAAAAGCAAGAAGGGAGTGAACGGAGAAATTACTCTTGTTAGAAATGCTGTTAGTGTGAGTGGTGCAATGTATTAAACAGTTAGTGGGTTAGTGAACTAAATTGTAAACAACTAAGAAAACACAACAAATGGGTAAAGGAGAAAGGAAAGAAAATAGCTAAAACTGAAAGTAAATCACTCAGATGGAATTAAACAAAACAAAAGAAAATTGCACAATCTAGTTATCCTCCAATTTAATCATTGTCGATACAAAATCAATCCCCAGCAACGGCGCCATAAACTTAATGCACGAAAACTTGTCTCTCAACAAATTTCCCTTCGGAAAGTATACCAAATTGTCGTCAAGTAAAAACTCACAATAGAGTGAGGTCGAATCCCACAGGGATTTATTGGTCAAGCAACTTTAATTAGAGGAATGTTCTAGTTGAGCTAAGCAGAAATTGAGTTGAGTAATTACAGAAGGTTAAATGGCAGGAAAGTAAATTGCAGAAAATGTAAGTGCTGGAAATAAATGACGGAATGTAAATGGCATGAAGTAAATTGCAGAATCTTAAATGGGGAGTTGGGGAGATAAGCAAAAAAGTAAATGGCAAAAAATAAAGAGAATGGGTAAGATCAGAAATAGGGGATTCATTGGGCTTAGGAGATGTTGCATTCTCCGGATCAAATTCATTCTCATCTCTTCCTCAATCAATGCATTCATTGATCTCCTTGGAAATCTTAAGTGATTGGATCCCAATTCCTTGGCAACCCAATCTCTCTAAACTTGAACAATTGCCCAATTCCTTGATTTAATTGCTCATGGGAAGAGATGAAGTCTGGTCACTGATTATACCACATGTATTTCCAAATCAAAGTATTGGTAGGATTATATGTCACTATATCCATCCAAACCCCAATTTGGTCCAACATGAGAAAGCAATTCTAGCATGATCTCCTCATCTCTTTTCTAAGGCTCAGAGGAGATCCAATTATGGAGAGTTTCTTTTCCAAGACAACTAACCAATTGGATTCAGATCGAAAGCTTTCTAGTAAAATCAAGAGAAAAGAAAGAAGAAGAATAATGAAAACTATTATTGATCCATCAAATTACAACAGAGCTCCCTAACCCAATGAAAAGGGGTTTAGTTGTTCATAGCTCTGGAAATGAAAATAAAAAATGAAAAGTCCATTCTGGAAATTAAACTAGAAGTTGCAGAGAAAGTAAAAATATACAGAGAGTCGTTCTCAAGTTCCAGATCCCCTTTTTCAATTCAAAACTATCCCTATATATACTACTCTTTAGCTCTTCTAGTTAGCTCTTCAAGTCTTGGATATGGGCCTTTGATCTTTAGTTGAAGCAGTTGCAGTCTTTATTGGGCTCAGCTTTGCTTGCAAAGAAAGTGTGAGTTAGGCATGATGGGAAGTTAGTTAGGACGCTAGTGGCATTAACGTTAAGTGTAAACTTGGGTTCGAAAGCATTAGTGACGATAACTTTGTCACTAACGTTCCAAATTAGTTGATCCACGTTAACTTCAACGTTAGTAGTACTAACGTAACCACTAACGTGGCCTCTTAGCCCTTCGCAAGTGTTATTGGAACTCACTTTTACCAATAACGTTGCTCTTTGTCCCTCTCTTCCACGTTAATGGTCCACATTAGTATAACTAATGTGGCCCTTAACGTGGACATGCCAAGGCTCGAGAGCATTAGTGACACTTACCTTTGTCACTAACGCTTCAAAACGCCCCTTCTTTCCACGTTAGTGCCTCACGTTAAGAGTCTTAACATGACCACTAACGTGGGTGTGTTTGCCATCTCCAACGTTAGTGACAAAAGTGAGTGTCACTAATGTTGGCCTATCATTCATTGCTCCACGTTACCCATTACGTTAGTGGTCTTAACGTGACCACTAACGTGGGCAACCTAGGCTTGGTCTAGCATTAGTGACAAAGGTGAGTGTCACTAACGCTTGCGTCTTCCTCTTTACTCTACGTTAAAGTTCACGTTAATTAGATTAACGTGACTCTTAACGTGGCTTAGTGTGGCCTTTTGGAATATTAGTGGTGTTCACTTTTACCACTAACGTCGGAGCTCCCCGTTTCTTCCACGTTAGTGTAACTAACATGGCAACTAACGCGGGTTGTGATGGCTTTCGAAGGCATTATTGGTGGTAACTTTACCACTAACGTTGCAAGCTCGCTCCCATTCCATGTTAGTGGTCACGTTAGTAAAGCTAACGTGACTGCTAACGTGGCTCTTCTTTGCTTCCTTTGTCCTGAAATCAAACGAACAAGGTGCATCAAAGCTTTGTTTCAAGTCATGAGATCATGCATCATCCATTTTATCATTCAATTCATGCATAATTCTCATGAAATCATGTAAAGTTCGCAATGTTTGCTTGAATCAAGATGTAACTGTATATTCACCCAAAACTTGCTTATTTACTAAGAGAATGCATGAAACTACCTTAAAATAGTAAAGAAAAAGGTCAGTGAAACTGGCCAAAATGCCCTGGCATCAGTGATCTAGAATTGTTAGTTAATATCATTTCCATTGACTCTAATCTCTTACTAATCCAATTAGTGAGTTGATTAGGATATTTGGATTGATATTAGCTAGTCTTGTTTGACTTTTTCTCATGAAAGATAATGTGATACCTTCTTCCAATGTTGGATTGATATTACTTGCTTGTTTTACCTTCTCTTGTTCCTCTTATAAACCAAAACCCCCCATTTGCCCCTTTATAGCCAATAATTGACCACTTCATTGCAATTCCTAGGGAGACGACCCAGAGTCTAAATACTTCGGTTAATTCTTATTGGGGTTTGTATTTGTGACAAGACCGAAATTTAATTTTATGTGAGAGTTGTTTGTTGGTTTGGAGCTATGCTTACAACGAAGTAATCCCTCTCTTTAAGAAGAAAATCTAGACGGACAACAAAATCTCATCTATCACTCACCCCACCTCAAGTTAGAATAAGTCCTCCAGGATAGATTGTATGCATCACCATGGAAGTCATTTTGGAATGAACTTGAGGTGTTGTTCATGTATTGCACCTGTTCAGGGCCTTGTTGCTCATAGTTGAATGCCCCAAAACCTTCTTCAGATTGATTCCCTCCATGTGAGACTTGAGATTGGCTTTGTGTGTTCACAGCAGCAAGTTGCAGTCCATCAATTCTCTTGGCCATCATCTGCATTGTTGCTGAATTTGTTGATGCATCTACTTGTTTTGGGTCAGGATTGCATTTACTCCTTCAAGTTCCATCACTCCCCTCTTTGGACTTGTGTCATGGTGCCTCTTAGATGAGTAAAAATATTGATTGTTGGCCACCATATCAATGAGATCTTGTGCTTCTTGGGCAGTTTTCATCATCTGGAGTGAACCTCCCGAGGAGTAATCTAATGCTTTTCTTGCATTTATGGCCAATCCTTCATAAAAGTTTTGAAGTTTAACCAGCTCACTGAACATCTCTGGTCGACATTTCCTTATGACGGCTTTGTATCTTTCCCACGCCTCATAGAGTGATTCTCCCTCCTTTTGTGTGAAGGTTTGCACCTCTATTTTCAGCTTGATGATTCTCTGAGGTGGGTAAAACTTGGATAGGAATTTGCTCACCAAATCATCCCAATTTTTTATGTTCTCCTTGGGAAAGGTTTTCAACCATTGGGCAGCATTGCCCCTCAAGGAGAATGGGAATAAAAGTAATTTGTAGATGTCAGGATGTACCTCATTTGTCTTGATAGTTTCACAGATCCTCAAAAAAATAGACAAATGTTGGTTGGGGTCTTCAAGAGGGCCGTCTCCATAAGCACAATTGTTCTGCACCAAAGTGATTAATTGAGGCTTCAACTCAAAGTCATTTGCATGAACATTTGGGGTGAGGATGCAGCTCTCATAGTGTTTGGGATTGGGGATATTGTAAGAGGCTAACACCCTTCTTGTAGGTTGGGCATTGTTGATCACTCCTTCTTCATGCACCTCATCCTCCATGACGTGCACAATCACAAACAAATCAAATGAAAATTCGACATTCTAGTGTTAGAATGTCATTAGAGAGTTAGGTGTGATGACAAGTCATCATATACTAGCCTTGCAAGCATTTTTCACTTGTTTCATTAGGTTTTATACACTTTCTTGCATTGAAAGTAAGTAATTTAGAGTGGAATTGCATGGTTTTATTGAATCAATCAATCACCCTTTAATTGACACAAAATCATGAGGTTTAAGCTAAAATTAATTAGTTTTTAAATGAATTTTAAACCTTGTGAATTCGGTGATACTTTGATTGGTTGTTTTGATTACTTGTAGGTGAAGCAAAGAAAGAAATAAAGAAAGTGTAGCCTAAGGGAAGAGAAAAGCGTGGCACAATCAAGGACAAGGGCCATAAAGCTCTTACCAAGAGCTCAACGTTTTCACAAGGAGCGCTACTCAAGGGACCAAGGCCAAGCAAAGGAAAAGCTACGCTCTCATTGTGAACCGAGCGCTACACAATAACAAGGAAGCAAGGCAAAATTGCGCAAAGCTCGGTTGGTGCCAAGAGCTTTATCGGGGACCTTCCAAAAATAAATTCAAGGAAAAAGTTTGGTAGTGAAGGCCACAAGGTTCGAACTCATGAGCAAGGGGATTAATGGAAGCGCTACCCTTGCAAGGAAATAAGCCAAAATTGTCTGAAGTGCATTCCCTGGGATTCGAACCATGCACATTACAGAAGCAAGGAAGGAGGCATTGCTTTGTTGCACAAAGGAAAAGGGCCAGCAATGCTTCCCTAAGGATTCGAACTTGAGCTCACACTAGAGACAAGGAGGAAGCTGCGCTCATGCCATGAACCGAGCGCTCTCTCTTGTCTTGCCAAGCCTTGTCACACACCAACATTGATACGGCCAGGGAGCACCAATGCTGCGCTCATGCCATGAACCGAGCCTTGCCCTGGGAGCAACACCCATGGGCTAAAAATTCAATCAAAATTCCAAATTAATTCAAGTCTTCACCAAATAAAAAAGGCCCATTCCAAATTCTGAGATCCAAAAATAGGAAGTGTATAAATAGAAGTTAGTTAGATTTAGAAAGAAGGGGGATTTTACTTGGGAATTTTTTCATTGGAGTTCACTTTTATCTTTGAATATTCACTGTTAGTTGGGAGAGTGGGGAGGAGAATTGAGCTCTCTTCCTCTGGGATTTTCTTTTCTACTTACTTGACTGTTGTTTTGGATCTTGGGTGGATAATTGAAGAAATTCTGTTTCAATCTCACCTTGAAATCTCTTTCTGTTGATTTTTCTGCATAATTGAAGGAATTGTGATTGAGATCTAAGTTTCTCTACTGATTTTCATCTTTACTTCTTCTGTAATTGATCCTGGTTGGATCAAGGAAGGAATTGAGATCTAGACTTGTTTTCTAGTCTCTTGACCCCTGAGATCTTTACTCTCTTAGTGAGAGTCTGCAATTTGAGTTTGGTTCATTAGCTGTTTGCTTTTTCAAGCAATTTTACTCTTCTGTTTGAGATATGTTTCAATTAAAGTCATCTTCTATTCTTCTGCTGATTGCTATTTACTGTCTTTTGTTTAAATTCTCCATTACCATCTCCCAGACCCTTTTTATGATTCAAGCAATTTACATTTCTTGCACTCTAAGCTTCAGCTCTTTACATTTCTTGAGATCTAAGTCACTGTCATTTACTTTACTTGTTCTTTAAGATTCGGCTCTTTAATTCTTCTGCACTTTAAATTCTTGTCAATGTCCCCTCTTCCTTTACTATTCATGCAATTTAGCTTCTGTCAGATACAAATCACTCAAATCAACTCTTGTTTGCTTGACTAAATCAACCACTAAACTAAAATTGCTCAATCCTTCAATCCCTGTGGGATCGACCTCACTCACGTGAGTTATTATTACTTGATGCGACCCGGTACACTTGTCGGTTAGATTTGTGTGTTGGGAATTCATTTTTCAAAAATACACATCAAGTTTTTGGCGCCGTTGCCGGAGATTGAATTAGATTGACAACAATTAAGTAAGGTGGTGATCTAGATTAAGCATTTTTTTATTTTTCTTTAATTTTTACTAACACACTAACTGTTTGAATTTTTTCTTAAGCTAACTAAAACCTCACTCTAGCAATGGAATGAAGTGTTTCTGGTTTTCTGGTTTGGTTTGTTTCTTATGCTTATTTGTATGACAGAGGCAAGAAGAGAGACCCCTATTTTCTGTGAAGCTGATGAAAGAACTCTTAGGAGAATAAGAAGAGAAGCCAGAGGAAAGGGAGTCATTGGTGAAGAAGTTTTTGAGGAGGAATACCAAGAAATGGAAGGCAATACTTCCAATGCTAATCAAGAGGGAGTGGCCAACAATAATGGTCAACCACAGAGGAGAGTTTTGGCTTCCTACACATTTGCAAATCCTAGACATTGTGGGAGTAGTATCCTCACCCCAAATTTCAATGCAACTAACTTTGAATTGAAGCCACAACTCATCACATTGGTCCAAAACAACTACTCCTTTGGAGGAAGACCATTTGAAGATCCAAACCAACACTTATCCACTTTTCTGAGGATTTGTGATACTGTCAAATCTAATGGTGTGCATCCTGACATCTACAAGTTGTTGCTATTTCCATTCTCCCTCTAAGACAAAGCTACTCAATGGTTGGAGACATTTCCAAGAGAGAGCATTAACACTTGGGAAGATCTAGTGAGCAAGTTCCTTGCCAAATTTTACCCACCTCAGAGGATTATTAGATTGAAGACTGAAGTGCAGACATTCACACAATTGGATGCTAAATCTCTATATGAGGCATGAGAGAGATACAAGGCTCTAATTAGGAAGTGTCCCCTTGAAATGTTCAATGAATGGGACATTTTGCAGATTTTCTATGAAGGTTTGACATTAAAAGCCCAAGAAGCACTAGATCACTCAACAGAAGGATCCTTACAACTCATAAAGACTGCAGAGGAAGCCCAGAATCTCATTGATATGGTGGCAAACAACCAATATTTCTTTGCTCATCAGAGACAACGCCAACCATCATAGAGGAAGGGAGTGCTAGAGTTGGAAGGAGTAGACACAATCCTGGCTCAACATAAGGTAATGCAGCAGCAAAATCAGCAACAATTTGAGTAAATGGCCAAGAGAATTGATAGCCTCCAAGTTGTAGCTGTGAATACAAGCCAACCATCAACCACATGGGTACAGAATGAAGAAAACTAAGAAGATCAGCAAGAACAAATCCAATATGTGCACAACCAAGGTTCTGGACAGAATGAAGTGTATGGTGACACCTACAATCCATCCTGGAAGAACCACCCAAACTTTAGATGGGGAGATAACCACAATCAAACCCAACAGCCATGGCAAAAAAATTCAAACCAAAACTACCCAAGAAACAACCAGCAAAACAACAACCAAAATTCATACAGAAAACCCCAAAATTACTACCCCAACTCCAACTTTTATCCATCCAATAACTAAACCACCAACCAAAACACTTATCATCAACCCTCAACATCTCACAACCAACCACAAATCTTATAAGACGCTCAGAGAGTCTCCAATCTGGAGATCTTAATGGAGAAGATGATGAAGAACCAAGAGCTTACAAGTAAAAATCAGGAAGCTTCCATGAAAAATATGGAAAGGCAGATTGGACAGCTTTTCAAGCAAATTGCTATTGAGAGACTATCAAGCTCATTACCAAGCGACACCATTCCTAATCCAAAAGAAGAGTACAAAGCTATACAGCTAAGGAGTGGAAAGACATTAGTGGACAACAAAGAAGCAACCAAGAAGCCTATTGAAAGCAGCAAAAAGCCAACAGAGAAAGAGGAAGCTAACAACAAGGATGTGACAGCAAGCAAGCATACTCCAGAGAAGCTTAAAGAGAAGGACAACCAGCCACACAATTCAAGGGGAGAAAAGGAAGAACTAGCCCAAAGACAGAAGCAAGTGGGGAAAACTTTCACACCTCCATTGCCATATCCCTAAAGATTTAACAAAGAAGCAAAGGATCAAACCTTTCATAAGTTCCTTGAAGTTTTCAAGAAATTGGAGATAAATATTCCACTGGCTAAAGCATTAGAGCAGATGCCTCTATACGCCAAGTTCTTGAAGGAGCTTATCAACAAAAAGAGAAGTTGGCATGAGAAGGAAACTATATTGCTCACTGAAGAATGCAGTGCATTAATCCAGAAAGGGATTCCCCCTAAACTTGAAGACCCCGGAAGTTTTTTTTGCCCTGTACCATTGGCAGTATGATCATCAACAAGGCAATGTGTGATTTAGGGGCGAGTATCAATCTAATGCCCTCTTCTTTGGTGAAAAAGCTGTGCATAGAGGAAGTGAAGGCAATACAAATGTCTCTAGAATTGGTGGACAAGTTAGTGATATGTCCCAGGAGTGTGATTGAAAACCTTCTAGTTAAGGTGGACAAATTCATATTCCCTGCAGATTTTGTGGTCTTAGACTCATATGAAGATGGAGGTGATTCCATTATACTGTAAAGACCATTCTTGGCCACAGCAAGGGCCATTATAGATGTGGAGTAAGGAGAGCTGACCCTCAGAATGTATAATGAAAGCATCACATTGAATGTCTTTCCAGAAACACAACACATTGCTAAAAAGAGAAACTGCACAGAGACTGATAAAGGAGACTTGCAATAGAAGAAAAAAACCAACAAGACAATCATTGATTACCTTCCAAAGCAAGAAACAAACAACGTAGCAGGGCAAAAGGAGAATGAAACTGTGCAGAGTGATGAGGGAAAGCAAGAAGAAATTGAAGTGTTAGCTACTGAGAAGGAAATTCCAAAGATGCAGTCCATTGTCACAGGGGAAGGATCCATACACAGAAAGAAGAAAAGCAAGAAAAGGGTTAAAAAGGGGTGGAAGAACAACAAGACCCCAACTGAGGGATTTCAAAAAGGGGATCATGTGCAGTTAATCTACCAACAATTGGGGGCAAGCCAACAAGCTGATGACTACTACACTGTCAGCAAAATACTCTCACTAGAGCATGCTGAAATTGACCATCAAGGCACTAAAAGGAAGATCACAGTGAGGGGAGACAAGCTGAGACGCTGCAGTCATCAACCACCCTAATGAGGGGCCAATGTCAAGCTAGTGACAATAAAAGAGCGCTCCATGGGAAGCAACCCATGATTTAAGATTTTTGCCTTGTTTTTAAATTCAATAATCTATGATCATTCTAGCATGATTTTGAATTCTCATGAACATACCTGATAATTGCATGCACTGTTTTGGAGTATATGCTAGACTTCTAAGTTTGGTATGCCTGAAGGCACTCCAAATTGGCTTTTCAAGCGTTCTTAGCTATATGCTTAATCATTTTGATGAAGTATACGGCCAAACATTAAGTTTGGTGTCTACACATGCATTGATTTCTCAGAAGAATTACTTTCTGTTCATAAAATCAAAGTCATGCATGAATGGATCATACATTATTTCATTTTAGGAATTCATGATAGAAAATAAATGTATCTTATGATGAAGATACCAATTGTGATGAATTACTTGCATTTTACATTAATCCCTTAGTAAGAGACAAGTTTGGTGTTCACCAATTCTTGGTTCACTGTCTAAGGAGCACAATTGGTTCTTTATGACTAAGGAACATGATAAATAAGTTTAAGCATTCATCACTACATCACCGTGCTATACTTTTATCCCAAGGCTTACCATTTTAATTTAATTGAATAGGAAAAAAAGAAGATTGAGGTGAAGACAAGAAGAGAAGGCACGGCCATGACAAGACAAAGGAGAAGGGTCACATGTGCTTAGAGAAGTGTGCCCCTTTAAAAACCAAATCTGCATGCTAGCACCCTTGGAGGCCGAACCCCATGCAACCAATGAGGAGAGAATCCTTGTCAATCTTCAACAAAGCATGCAGACCATTTATCTCATGAGGTTTCCATCATATTTAGCTCAATTTTCACCCTTCATGCTCTCAACCGAAATTCTTCTCCAAATGAGTTTTTGTCCAAAGCTATGATGCCTTGCCTATAAATAGGTTGAGATATTCCATGCATCACATATTCTTACAAGCCCTCCTCATAATTATAAGCCTTTTCTCTACCTTTTGCATACCCAAAAACACATCCCATTCCCCACTCAACAGTAACATTCCCTTATTCACCCTCCTTGCACTATAAAACCGTGCCTCAACTAACCACAAATTCACTCTTGCTTCTCCCCTCTATTTGAATCCATGGCCTCATCAAGTTCAAGGAGAAGAAAGGGGAAGGAACCAATGGTGGCCGAACCTCTTGCCTATGATGCCAAGAAATTTAAATCTCAATTTCATGAAACAAGGTATCATAGGCTCATGAAAACAAAGCATATCATTCATGTGATGGGCTTCAACTTGAAGGAGGGGGAGTATCCCATCATGCGGCAGATTACCAAAGATTGGAGATGGGAACTTCTATGTGCACCTTTAACTGATATTAGTGCGGTTATGATACGAGAATTCTATGCCAATGCAGTGAAAGAAAGTGCAGACAACCCTCCCTACAAAAGCTTTGTTAGAGGTGTTGAAGTAGACTTCAGCCCAGCCACTGTCATGAGAGTCTTGTAGTTGAGAAAGATAACATATGAAGAACTCAGCTTTGAAAGCAGAATGCAGGGACAGAATGACCCTGATGAAATACTGTAGGGGATATGTTTGGAAGGCTCAGACTGGGAAAGAGATTTAAAAGGAACCCCAAGTCACTTGAAAAGAATGGATCTCACGCCTGAGGCCAAAGGGTAGTATGAGATAGTAAGAAGATCTATATTTCCTACTGGAAACACCTCAGCTGTCATAGTCAAGTGTGCACTCTTGGTATACTGTATATTACATGGAGGATAAAAATTGATCTTTCACAAATCATAGCTGACAGTATTCAAGAGATGGCAGAAAATACAAGCAAATCGGGTAAGCTGGGTCATCCAAGCACCATTCTAAAGTTGTGCAATAAGGCTGAAGTACTTTTTGAAGACGAAGACACTGAGAAAGTAAAAGTAGGAAATGGAATCACAAAGAAAAGTATGGAAGGGACCAATGAAGAGGATGACCAAGAGGAGGTAAGAGCTCCCAGAAGGAGAAGGCCACAAAGAGCAGAAGAACAAGCTCCTAGTGCATTAAAGTTGAGTGAAATGAGAAGAACAATTGAGGAAATGTCTCAACAACTCATGCAGGCACAACAAGAGCAATATCTAAAGCACCGGGAGCAATATTTGAAGGATAGAGAGAAAAATGAAGCTTGGCAGCGCATAATGGAGGAGAGACAAGAGAGCTGGCAGCAACAAATGATGGTCCAACAACAAGAATTTCAAACAAGAAGCTTTGAAGGGCAGAAGGAACAATCAAAAGATTTTAAAGAATTATATGATAAATTGTATTTGAGTCAAGATATGTATGGGGAATATACTCACAACTTGTATCAGTGGAAGAATATACATCATACAATTGAAGAAAGTAGGCACACAGATAGAATAGAGTATGATGAGGATACACAAGCAACGTTAGATTATTTGACCCATAGCATGCTAGCACTGAATCTACAAATCAATCCATTTGAGCAATGCCAAGAGTTAAGAGACCGTCAGAGGGTAAAGATCGAGAGGCATTCATCATGGATGCATCAAAGATTGGAGGCAGCAGGACTCTCAGGTCTCATAGACTCTGTCTGGGATAGAAGGTGCCCTGGTGAAGAAGCTCAGGACTATTCCAAGCTCTGGAAGAGAAAGAAGAAGAAGGGAGAATCAAGCAAAAACCAGGGACATAACAACTAGAAGGTGATGAAGTTCTTTCATAATTTCAAGTTAAATAAGGAAGATGTATGTATGAAACATGATATGCCTCCAATTGCTCTTTGTTTTGCAATTTTATGTTTTGAGTAGTTAGCTTGAAAGTGATCTGCATAATAATTGTCATCCTTCATTATCTTGAATCTTGTTTTGTTTCCCTTCTGCTTGAATAAAAGAAAAATGTTTGAATTAGAAAGTGAATATCCAATGTTGCAAAAGTTAGAATGAAAGTTAGTGGTGGTATTTGTTTGATTTAATGCATAGCTCATGAAATAAAAGCTGCATAATGACATTTTCCTAGAAGTATGAACTGGTTTGCTGTTATGAAGCCTTGTATCATTGAAAATCCCTTGAAAATGAATCAAAACAAAAATAAAAAGAAAGAGAAAAGTCAAAAAGTGGCAAAGAAACAAACAATAAGGCTAGACACCAATAGCTTGGACCCTAGGACACATGCCTGTGGTGTTTTTGTACTAGGATATGCTTAGATAAGTAAGTTCTGAGGAGTATTTCAAAACTTGGCCACTTAGATCAACTGATCTGGGATTGCCAACTGAAAGTCCACCATCAAGAGCAACCTAGCTACAAAATATTTAGTGATCCAAAGAGATGCTAGGCATCAATAATCCTAGGATAAAAAGGTGAGCTATGTGTCTGTGGTGAAGGAATGTTGAGCAAAACTAAGCCAAAATGCTGCTGCAACATTTGCCACCAAGCCTTCAATGAATAATAAGCTCTTTAAGAAAAATAAGGAAAGAAAAATGAGCAAGGGCACAAGCAAAAGTGAAGTATTATAGCAGCAACTTTAGTGAACCTTTGAGGAAACATATCTTATGTAACAGCACTTAATAAATGAGCTATCATTGTTTGCATAAAACCCCATGAACCAAGTTCAACTATTTGCTAAATAAGGATATGCATACTTCTCTGTTTCATTCCATCTTCTTTTCTGTTTGATGCTTGCTTGGGGACAAGCAAGGTTTAAGTTTGGTGTTGTGATGACAAGTCATCATATGCTAGCCTTGCAAGCATTTTTCACTAGTTTCATTAGGTTTTATGCACTTTCTTGCATTGAAAGTAAGTAATTTGGAGTGGAATTGCATAGTTTTATTGAATCAATCAACCACCCTTTAATTGACACAAAATCATGAGGTTTAAGCTAAAATTAATTGGTTTTTAAATGAATTTTAAACCTTGTGAATTCGGTGATACTTTGATTGGTTGTTTTGATTACTTGTAGGTGAAGAAAAGAAAGAAATAAAGAAAGTGTAGCCTAAGGGAAGACAAAAGCGTGGCACAATCAAGGACAAGAGCCATGGAGCTCTTACCAAGAGCTCAGGGCTCTCACAAGGAGCGCTACTCAAGGGACCAAGGCCAAGCAAAGGGAAAGCTACGCTCTCCTTGTGAACCGAGCGCTACACAATAACAAGAAAGCAAGGCGAAATTGGGCAAAGCTCGGTTGGTGCCAAGAGCTTTATCAAGGACCTTTGATAAACCCCAATTTTGTGGTTTATCTTGTGCTTAATTTGTAGAATTTTATCACCTTTTCTCACATTTATTCAATGAAATAGCATGGTTTTGCAATTCTCCCTTGATTTGTGCTTAAATGTGAAAACATGCTTTTTAGGCCTTAAAATAGCCAAATTTAACTCACTTTAATTCTATTCGATGCCTGGATATGTTTGTTAAGTTGTTTCAGGTTTAGAAGGCAAAGATTGGACTGAAGAAATGAAGGAAAATCATGCAAAGTGGGAGAACTCAAGAAGAAATGAAAGAATCGTAAAGCTGTCAAGCCTGACCTCTTCGCACTCAATCTACCATAATTTGAGCTACAGAGGTCCAAATGAGGCTGTTCTAGTTGCGTTGGAAATCTAACATCCGGGGCTTCGAAATGATATAAAATTTTATATAGGTTACTTTGCGCATAGGGGCGCGTATGCGCGATGTATGCGTGCGCGCCGATGCTGGTCGTGGCCCACTAAAGTGAAATCGCCCCTAGCGATTTCTAAAGCACTTTGGGCCCAACCCAACTAATTTCTAATGCTATTTCATGCAGAATTCAAGCTTGGGCAAGGGGGGAGCAATTGTTTGGTAGTATAGCATCATGTAGGTTAGTTTCTAGAGAGAGAAGCTCCCTCTTCTCTCTAGAATTAGGTTAGGTTAATCCATCTTAGATCTAGGTTTAATTCCGTGTTCTCATCTTATTTCCTTTACAATTTCTTGTTCTACTTCTCTATTCTTCTTAGTTTTCTTTTTAATTTTATTTTTATGTCTCTTTTATGTCTATGAACACTAATGTTGGATCTTGTTTACGTTTGATGAAATTTAATGATGATATTTCTTTTATTGATGATTTGAGTTGTTGATTTACTTTTCTTGCAATTTGTAGTTGGTAGATTTTACTACTCTTGCACATTTACCATGCTTTCCATTTGTACCCACCAAGTGTTTGACAAAATTCTTGGTTGGGCTTTAGAGTAGATTTTGATCATTCTTGGCTTGGAAAGAGTAATTAGGAAATCTTGTGTCATGAATACCCAATTTACATTGCTGATCTAGAGTTGTTAGTTAATATTATTTCCATTGATGTTAATCTTTCGCTAATCCAATTAGTGAGTTGATTAGGACATTTGGATTGAGATTAACTAGTCCTGTTTGACATTCTCCCTATGTGAAGATAACATGATACCTTCTTCCATTTGTTGGAGTTGACTAAATAAGATGAATTAATCCTTGTATGACTAGGATAGAAAGCCTATATTCTCAATTCCTTGCCATGAATGTCTATCTTTATTAATTTCTTTCTTTGATTGCTCTTTTTACTTTTCTTGTCATTTATTTTATTGCCCCTTCTATAAACCAAACCCCCCTTGCATCTTCATTGCCAATAATTGAGCATTTCATTGCAACTCCTTGTGAGACGACCCAGAGTTCAAATACTTCGGTTAATTCTTATTTGGTGTTTGTACTTGTGACACAACCAATATTTTTGATTGGGAGGATTATTTGTTGGTGTAGAACTATACTTGCAACGAGAATTCATTCATTTTGTGTGAAATTCTATAACGACACGATAATTTTCTTAAATCAAAATGGCGCCGTTGCCGGGGAGTTGCAATGGTGTTATATTATTGGCTATTGTGAATGTGTGAATATGTTTGTCTTTTGCTTGCTTGTTAGCTTTTGTTAGGATTAGGACTTGTTGCTTATTTTTGTAGCTTTTGTTTTTATTTGCTATTATGAATTCTCACCACTTTGGCTATGAGTTTGGCTCAAATTATGTTGTAGGAAATGGAAGCTACAATGAGGATGTGCATCAAGGATGGAACAATCGAAGGTGGAGGGAGCCTCAAAGGATTGATCAACCTTATTGGCAACAACCCCCTCCGGTTTGTTATGGGTATAATTTTAATCCTAATGCATATCAATCTAATGGATGTGGTGACCCTTATTGTGATTGTCAACAACCACCACCACATGCCTATGAACCACCCCCTCAACATGGTTTTGAACCACCTTACTCACAAGCCCCATACCATCAAACACCTCCATATGGCCCTAATCCTTATCTACTGATGCCAGGGCATTTTGGCCAGTTTCACTGATCTTTTCTTTAACTAAGTTAATGTGAATTCTAACGTGGAAGAAAGGAAATGGAGCCAACGTTAGTAACACTTAGCATTATCACTAACGTTGGACCAAGCTCATGAGTGGCCACGTTAGTCACCACGTTAACTTAGTTAACGTGGCCTCTAACATTAAGAAGAAAGGGGGGAAGCCAACGTTAGTGATATTCAACATTATCACTAACGTTGGACAAGTCACACTAGGCCACGATAACTCCCACGTTAGTGACACCAACATTGTCACTAACGTTGGAAGGAGCCCACACATGCCACCATGAGCCATGTTAACTCCCACGTTAACTTAGTTAACGTGGAAGCTAACGTGGATAAAGGAATGTTGAGCCAACGTTAGTGACACTCAACTTTGTCACTAACGTTGGAGATGGCCAGCATGGCCAT
>NC_029789.2:65879570-65906564 GCF_000816755.2 Arachis ipaensis | reverse complement strand
AACTGCTTCAAACTCAAGATCCAAAGGCCCAGACCCAAGACTTGAAGAACCAACTAGAAGAGTAGAAGAGTAGTATATATAGGAGTAGCTTTGAATTAATTGGGGAGTTGGAAAAATATAGGGAGCCTCTGGGCATAGAATAATTCTCTGTATTTACTTTCTCTGCACTTCTAGTTTTCATCATGTATTCTCCATTTTTGTTTTCATTTTTCAGAGCTATGAACAACTAAACCCCTTTCATTGGGTTAGGGAGCTCTGTTGTAATTTGATGGATCAATACTAGTTTTCATTATTCTTCTTCTATCTTTTCTCTTGATTTTACTTGAAAGCTTTCGATCTTCATCCAATTGGGTAGCTATCTTGGAAAATAAGCTATTCATACTTGGATCTCTTCTGAACCTTGAAAGAGGAATGAAGAGATCAAGCTAGAAATTGGGTTTGGATGGATATGTGACTATAATCCTCTCAACACTTGATTTGGGAAATGCATGTGGTATAATCAGTGACCATACTTCATCTCTTCTCAGGAGTAATTGACCAAGGAATTGGCTATTGATCAAGATTTGAGAGATTGAATTACAAAAAATTATAATTCAATCACTTAAGATTGCCAAGGAGATCAATGAGTGCATTGATTGAGGAAGATATGAAAATGAAATTGATCCGGAGAATGCAACATCTCCTAAGCCCAATGAACTCCCCCATTCCCATCTACAATTCTGCAATTTACTTCAGTAATTTACTTTCAGTTCTTTAATTCTAGCATTTATCTTTTTCTGTCATTTACCTTCCCGCCATTTTTTTTTCTGCAATTCTAAACTCAAATCCTGGATTCGCTCAACTAGAACGTTCCTCTAATTAAAGTTGCTTGATCAATTAATCCTTGTGGGATTCGACCTCACTCTATTGTGAGTTTTTACTTGACAACAAATTCGGTACACTTGCCGAAGGAAATTTGTTAAGAGACAAGTATTTCGTGCATCAAGTTTATGGCGCCGTTGCCGGGGATTGATTGTGCATCAACAATGATTAGATTGGAGGATAACTAGATTGAGCATTTATTTTTGTTTGATTTAATTTTCTGTTTGAGTCATTTACTTCCTGTTTTAGTTAATTTCTTCCCTTCTCCCTACTTTTTCTTTGTTATTTACCATTCACCTCACTATCCCACTAACTATTTGATATATTGCATCACTCACACTAATAGTAATTCTGACAGATATACTTTCTGCACCTATTCTCTTTGCTTGTACTTGTTGGTTGTATGACAGGGAGAAGAAGCGGGGCTTCAACTTCCTTTGATTCTGAACCTGAGAGAACCTTTCTTAGACTAAGGAGGGAGGCAAGAGAAAAACGTGTAGTTGGTGCTGAAGAAGAGGAGGAACACTTTGAGGAATATTTTGAACCAAACATGGAAGAAAACATGGAAAACCATCACGAAGAAGAGGCTCACAACCATGGCGAAAGAGGTCGAGCAAATCATGCTGGTGAGGATAGAAGAGTTTTAGGCTCTTACATCAATCCAAACCCAAGAAACTGTGGAAGTAGCATTCAAAAGCCAACCATCCATGCCAACAATTTTGAACTAAAACCACAGCTCATCATCCTTGTTCAGAACAACTGTTCGTTCGGAGGAAGTGTCCAAGAGGACCCCAATCAACATCTAACCACCTTCCTGAGAATATGTGACACAGTGAAGTCTAATGGTGTTCATCCTGACGCCTATAGACTGCTCTTATTTCCATTCTCACTCAAGGATAAGGCAGCCAAGTGGCTGGAGTCTTTCCCAAGGGAGAGCTCGACAACTTGGGAAGATGTGGTGAACAAATTCTTAGCAAGATTTTACCCTCCTCAACGAATCAATAGGCTGAGAGCTGAGGTCCAAACTTTCAGGAAACAAGATGGTGAGACTCTATATGAAGCATGGGAGAGGTTTAAGGACCTAACAAGGAGGTGCCCACCCGATATGTTCAATAAATGGGTGCAGCTGCACATTTTCTATGAAGGGCTCTCTTATGAGTCAAAGAAGGCCGTAGACCATTCATCCGGAGGATCTTTGAACAAGAAGAAGACCATTGAGGAGGCCATAGATGTCATTGAAACAGTAGCAGAGAACGACTACTTCTACGCTTCCGAAGGAGGGAACACAAGAGGAGTAATGGAGCTAAACAATGTAGATGCTCTGCTGGCCCAAAATAAGCTCATTACCCAGCAGCTGGCTGACCTCACCAAGAAGATGGAGAGGAACCAAGTAGCAGCAATCTCCACTTCATCAACAACCGAAGAAGGAGTGAATGAAGAAGCAGAGAGTAGTCAGGAGCAAGCCAACTACATTGGGAATTCACCTAGGCAAAACCATGATCCATACTCTAAGACCTACAACCCTGGATGGAGGAATCACCCAAACTTTGGGTGGGAAAATCAACAAGACCAAAGCCTTGATCAAAGACGCCCAAATCCAAACAATGCAGCCACCCAACACTTCACATCTAGACCATATCAACACCCTCATAACAACACCTCTCCACATTCATATCAAGGCCAGAATAACCCTCCTCAGCCTGACCTATCATCATTTGATGAAAGAATCTCAAGGATTGAGAATCTACTTGAAGGCATAAGCAAGGAGATTCAAGACAACAATGTGTTCAAGGAGGAAGTGCGAGCCAGTTTCAAGAACCAGGGAGACACAATCAAGTGGTTGGAATCTCAAGTGGGGTATCTCTCTAAGCAAATTCCCAAACCCACAGATGGATTCCCAAGTGACACAGAGAAGAATTCGAGAGGTGAAACAAAGAAAGTAAGATGGGAAGATTGCAAGATGGTCACTATAAGTGATAAGGAGACTGAGGACAAGCCCAGCAAGCTGTCAGAACAACCTGAAGATACCTCAGTAGAGGAGGGGGAAAAAGATTACCAAGAACCAGAAATCTCAAAACAGGAGCTGCTAAGACTCTATGCACCTTTTCGCCAACTGCTCAATGGTGCTGTGGAGAAGAGAATATACTCAAGATTTCTTGACTTGTTTGCATCTTTGCATGTGAACATACCGTTCATCAAGACTATCCAACAAATGCCTGCATACATCAAGTATATGAAGGAGCTGCTTCCCAGGAAAGGCTCACTCAAGGGAGGCCAAACTATAGTGATGAACAAGGAGTGCAGTGCCCTCATTCAACCGCAGTTGCCTACGAAAAGAAAACATCCAGTGAGTTTTCATATCCCTTGTTCCATAGGGGAAACAATGTTTGATAGAGCACTCTGCGATTTGGGAGCAAGCATCAACTTAATGCCCTTATCCCTGGTGAAGAGGCTGCAGATCAATGAGATATTGCCCACAGATGTAGTCATCAAGCTGGCTGACAAAACTAAAAAACAAGCAAGAGGAGTGGTGGAAAACGTGTTCTTAAAGGTGGGGAAATACTTTCTTCCCACAGACTTTGTCATCTTGGACATGGAAGAGAGTCACACTCACCCAATCATATTGGGAAGACCATTCCTAGCTACAGCCAGAGCACTCATAGATGTGGAGCGAGGGGAGCTAATATTGAGGATCCGTGATGAACGACTCAGCTTTAATGTCTTCAAACTCTCACAAGAAGCAGACCAAGAAAATAAAGAACCAAGCAATGATTATAATGAGATGCTGACAGAGGAAACAAGCACTGAAGCACCACCAACACATCTGAGAACCCCACTGAGTGATGAACAAGGCAAACAGCAATTGTCACAGCTCAAGGAGAAGCTGGAGGAACCTAAACCACCAGAGGCATGTGAAGACAACAACAAAATTCCCTTAAAAGAAGAAGTTGCCAAGAGCAAGGCAGTATCAAAAGGGACAAAGAAGAAGGTACCAAGGGGGTGGAGGAACAAGAAGATCCCTACGGAAGGCTTCTCTCTAGGAGATAAAGTGATCTCGGCTTACTTCCCAGATATCCCCCCTAATCTCCCCACTGTACCATCTCAGTTACCTAAAGTCTTCACTATCAACAGAGTTCTCTCCTTGGAACACGTAGAGATCATTGATACAACCAATGGATATAAGTCCAAGGCAAGAGGGGAGGACTTGAAGCATTATCAACCTCCCTGATGAAGGAGAAACGTCAAGCTAGTGACTCTAAAGAAGCGCTTCATGGGAGGCAACCCATGTTTTATTAGCTTTTACTAGTGAATAAGTCAATATTCATGAATTCCAACCCAAACATGGTGAAGTCCTTATATTGTAGTATACAGTGAAGAACAAGTTTGGTGTTCAAAGCGTGCCAAGAAAGCATGAATGCAATAGAGAGCATGCTAGTTTTGGAGCTTTGAACAGAACTTTTCATCATAGTTCTCCAAACTAAGTTTGGTGTCACCCCATGGTGCCACCAATGTGCATATAAGGATACACAGTTAGTTAGTTAGTTGGAGTTCATGAATAAACAAAATCTTTTCTTCTCTTTATCATTCTAGCCGAAAAGTTTAAAAACTTTTTATGATATTGATTTTTCTTATTTTATTTTTATAGGGAAAAGGAAAGGAGCATTGAAAGAGATAGATTGGACAATTAAAGGAAGAAGGTTCGGACACCACAAAAGGAAGGACTATACACTTGTTCGAAAGAGGGAAGTCATTGGAAAATATTGCCATGCAACATTGGAAAAAATGGGACCCTTGGAGACCGAGCAATCTCCATCATAAAGTGATGATCCTTGTCCTTTCTACATGCACAACCCCAACCGTCCATCAAACAACCACTCCATCAATCCACACCCTCCATTCACTCACAACCTCTCTATATAAGTGATCCTTGTTCCGTACCCCACTCTTCACACCTCTCCATTTCGGGTTCCCCTTCACTCCCTTTATTGCACTCAACCCTAAACTCCAAAAGTCTCCACACCCCTGCTAACTTCACGCATTAACCTTCATTCATGGCATCTTCGAGCTCTAAAAGAAGGAAGGGAAAGGAACCTATGGAGCAATACCCGTATGATGAAAAGAGATTTAGAAGCTTGCACCATGCATTGCAATACGGATGGATGGTGGATAAGGAAATCATTTATGAGCTGGGATTTCAAGTTAGGAAAAATGAGTGTCCCAAAATCACAAAGAAGGTAGAAAAGAGAAGATGGGAGCTCCTTACTGATCCGGTCATTAGGGTGAATGCAAATCTTATAAGAGAGTTTTATGCAAATGCGGTCCAATATGATAAGGCAGATGAGTCATATACAAGCTTTGTGAGAGGAAAGATTGTGGATTTTGGTCCCATGAGTGTCATGAGGGCATTAAAGCTGCGGTCCATACCGTTTGAAGAAGAGAGTTCTCATTCAAGAATGGACAACAACCCTGATCATGACCATATTGTGCAAGACATTTGTGTACCAGGAGCTAACTGGGAAAGATATGCAGATAGGAAAGCCAAGGAGCACAGAGAGAACTTCAACTACAGATGATGGGGCAGCAAGAGGAGTCACTCTTAAGATGGATGACTCAACAAGGGGATTGGCAAAAGCAAATGATGGATCAGCAACTGAGTCAAGGACAACAATGGAGTGAAACATTCCATAGGATGGAACAAAGGCAAAATGAGCAACAAGAATCCATCCAGAGGCTAATCAACATCCAAGCACATCAAGTGCACATATACATGAGATGCATCGAAGACAAATAGAACAGGCAGAACTATTGGACGAGCAAAGGGCATTCGCAGAAGGAGTTTACATGAGCGAGACTGGGCATCATATAAATACTCAAGCCAGGCTCGGTTACTTGGTAGGACAGCTGCCTATATTGCATCCAGGGATCACAAGGTATGAAGAAATGAGGGATGAATTAGCACGAGAAGAAAGACAAAGGGTGGAAAAGAGTCATGAATCAGTGAGGAAGGCACTTGAGGATTGGAAGCAAGCAAGATTGGCACAGATGAGAGGGAATGCAAGAGGACACAAAGAAGACAAACAAGGAGGAAAGCATGGGCATCCACAAGAGTAAAAGGTGGTGGAGTTCCTTCTTTGGTCCACCTTTTTCTATGTTTTAAATAAGGAAGATATTGTATGAAATAGAACATGCTTCCATGTTAGTTGAACTTTTTAAATTCTGTCTTTAAAGTTTTCTTTCTGAATAGGTCTCTGTGTGCTAGTCTTTATGTCACTGCATCCTCTCCTTACTTACTTGTATGTTTGTCCCTTTAAATCAAATGAAAAAAGAATGTGTGTTTTTAAAAGACCAGAGAGGAGTTCATACTATGGAGTAAGTTCATGAGTTTGTGGTATGGTCATAAGTTAGCTAAGTTGGTTCAACCATAAGGTGGGAAGACAACTATCTATCAGGAATGCTATGCTTAAAACACACCCCATGAGACTAGCTAAATAAGAAGATCCTAATAAGAAAAACGAAAAGAACAATCAAAGTTGAGGAATAAAAGAAAAAGAGTAAGCAATAAGGCTAGGCACCAATGGTTTTAATCTTTAGACATGTGTTTGTGGTGCTCCTGTGTGAGGGATCTACTTGGATGAATAAGCTCTTAGGGGTGCCTTATCACTTGGTAACTTGGGTTAACTAACTCGGGATTAGCAGCTGAAAGTCCACTATCAAGAGTAACCCTCACTACAAAGCATTTAGTAACCCAAAGAGGTGCTGGACACCAAGGTCTCAAGAAAAGAAAATAAATAAACTATATGCCTGTGGTGTGTATGTATGGGGGAGAGACTTGAGCAAGTAAGTCCTTAGGGGTGCTTCAACACCTAGCACCTTGAACCAACTGGTTCGAGAGTGTTGGCTGAAAGCTTATTTTAAAGAGTTTCCCCCTTACAGAACACTTAGCCTAAGAACACAAATAAGCCCTGAAATAACAATAAAAGGATCAATAAATAAAAGTTTCATGGGATGCAATCACAGTGAGTATTCTAGGACATGATAAAGGTCTGAAAGCCAGGAATGAACCTAAGTTGCTATGCCTGAAATTACCATAAAACCAGGGACATGACTTCCACAAGAATGACTCATTTCTCTTGGCATTCCATTCATCATTCTCTTGTTCCAGTACTTGCTTAGGGACAAGCAAGCTTTAAGTTTGGTGTTGTGATGCCAAGGCATTTTGGCCAGTTTCACTAACCTTTTCTTTACTATTTTTAGGATAGTTTCATGCATTTCCTTAGGAAATAAGCTAGTTTTGGGTAGATATTCACTTACATCTTGATTCAAGCATACATTGTGCACTTTACATGATTTTATGAGGATTTTGCATGAATTTAAGGACAAATTGGATGTTGCATTTCCCATGACTTGGACTAGAACTTTGATGCACTTTATTGCTTGATTTCAAGACAAAGGAAGCAAAGAAGAACCACATTAGTGGCTACGTTAGTTACACTAACGTTAACACTAACGTGGAATGGGAGTACCAATAACGCTCTCGAAGCCATCATTGCCCACGTTAAGAGTCACGTTAACTAAGTTAACGTGAACTCTAACGTGGAAGAAAGGAAATGGAGCCAACGTTAGTAACACTTAGCATTATAACTAACGTTGGACCAAGCTCATGAGTGGCCACGTTAGTCACCACGTTAACTTAGTTAACGTGGCCTCTAACATCAAGAAGAAAGGGGGGACGCCAACGTTAGTGATATTCAACATTATCACTAACGTTGGACAAGTCACACTAGGCCACGATAACTCCCACGTTAACCTAGTTTACGTGGAAGCTAAGGTGAAGAAGGGAGGTGACACCAACGTTAGTGACAACCAACATTGTCACTAACGTTGGAAGGAGCCCACACATGCCACCATGAGCCATGTTAACTCCTACGTTAACTTAGTTAACGTGGAAGCTAACGCGGATAAAGGAATGTTGAGCCAACGTTAGTAACACTCAACTTTGTCACTAACATTGGAATTGACTAGCATGGCCACGTTAGAAGCCACGTTAACCTAGTTAACGTGGACTCTAACGTGGGAGCTAAGGGGCACATTGGAACATTAGTGACAATGTTAAGTGTCACTAACGTTCTCGAAGGTTGGCAAGCCTACGTTAAAAGAGCCACGTTAACTAAGTTAACGTGGACTCTAACGTAGGGAAGGGGGAGGCTTCTCAACGTTATTGGGAAAGTTGAGTCCCAATAACGTGCGCGAAGGACAAAGAGGCAACGTTAGTGGCAACATTTGTGCCACTAACGTTGAGGTTAATGTGGCTCTTACTTGGGTAAAGAACGTTAGTGAAAAAGTTGAATGTCACTAACGTTCTCGAACCCATATTTTCACTGAACGTTAACACCACTGGTGCACGAAAATTACTTCACAATGTAATTTCGCACAACTAACCAGCAAGTGCACTGGGTCGTCCAAGTAATACCTTACGTGAGTAAGGGTCAATCGCACGGAGATTATTGGCTTGAAGCAATCTATGGTTATCTTATACCTCTTAGTCAGGAAGACAATAAAATAATTCACTTATCAAATATGATTGCAATGAGAAAAGAGGCAGAACACAAATTATACTTGTATGCAATACTGGAGAATATGTTGGAGTTTTTGGAGATGCTTTGTCTTCTGAAATTCTGCTTTCCTCTGTTCTCTGATTTACGCACGCACGTCCTCCTATGGCAAGCTGTGTGTAGGTGGATCACCGTTGTCAATGGCTACCATCCATCCTTCCAGTGAAAAGGGTCCAAATGCGCTGTCACCGCACGGCTAATCATCTGCAGGTTCTCAATCGTACCGGAATAGGAATTACTATCCTTTTGCGGCTGTCACTACGCCCAGCACTCGTGAGTTTGAAGTTCGTCACAGCCATTCAATCCCATGATCCTACTCAGATTCTCATGAATGCTGCCATCAATCTAGCTTATACCACAGAGATTCTGATTAAGGAATCTAAGAGATATTCATTCAATTGGATGTAGAACGGAGGTGATTGTCAGACACACGTTCATGGAGTGAGGAAGGTGATGAGTGTCACTGATCATCACCTTCTCCATAGTTAGGCGCGAATGGATATCTTAGATAGGAACACGCATGTTTGAATGGAAAACATAATTACTTGCATTAATTTATCAGGACACAGCAGAGCTCCTCACCCCCAACAATGGAGTTTAGAGACTCATGCCATCAAAGAGTACAAAATTCAGATCTAAAATGTCATGAGATACAAAATAAATCTCTAAAAGTTGTTTAAATACTAAACTGGTAACCTAGGTTTACAGAAAATGAGTAGACTATGACAGATAGTGCAGAAATCCACTTCTGGGGCCCACATGGTGTGTGCTAGGGCTGAGACTAAAGC
Organism: Arachis ipaensis; assembly: GCF_000816755.2. Classification (NCBI taxonomy): domain Eukaryota; kingdom Viridiplantae; phylum Streptophyta; class Magnoliopsida; order Fabales; family Fabaceae; genus Arachis; species Arachis ipaensis. The sequence goes on along the minus strand of NC_029789.2, from coordinate 65,897,302 downwards.
TTCTCACGTGCCTGGGCTGTTTTGGGCATTCAATGCCAGGTTCTAACCTGTTTCTGGCGTTGAACTCCACTTTGTAACTTGTTTCTGGCGCTGGACGCCAGACAGCAGCATGGAACTGGCGTTGAACGCAAGTTTACGTCGTCTCTCCTTGCGCAAAGTATGGACTATTATATATTGCTGGAAAGCCCTGGATGTCTACTTTCCAACGCAATTGGAAGCGCGCCATTTGGACTCCTGTAGCTCCAGAAATTCGATTTTGAGTGCAGAGAGGTCAGAATCCAACAGCATCAGCAGTCCTTTTTCAGCCTGAATCAGATTTTTGCTCAGCTCCCTCAATTTCAGCCAGAAAATACCTGAAATCACAGAAAAACACACAAACTCATAGTAAAGTCTAGAAATATGAATTTTGCCTAGAAACTAATGAGAATAAACCAAAAACTAACTAAAATATGCTAAAAACTATATGAAATTAACCACATAAAGCGTATAAAATATCCGCTCATCACAACACCAAACTTGGACTGTTGCTTGTCCTCAAGCAACTAGACAAATAAAATAAAAGACTAATAAGTCACGAAGAAATAATATCTCAGAGTTTTTGAGTGAAGCTCAGCTTCTAATTAGATGAGCGAGACTAGTAGCTTTTTGCTTCCGAACAGTTTTGGCATCTCACTTTATCCATTGAAGCTCAGAGTGATTGGCATCTATAGCAACTTAGAATTCAGATAGTGTTATTGATTCTCCTATTTCAGTATGATGATTCTTGAACACAGCTACTTTATGAGTCTTGGCCGTGGCCCTAAGCACTTTGTTTTCCAGTATTACCACCGGATACATAAATGCCACAGCCACATAATTGGGTGAACCCTTTTAGATTGTGACTCAGCTTTGCTAAAGTCCCCAATTAGAGGTGTCCAGGGTTCTTAAGCACACTCTTCTTTTTGCTTTGGACCTTGACTTTAACCGCTCAGTCTCAAGTTTTCACTTGACACCTTCACCCTCTGGGCATAGAATTACTCTCTGTATTTACTTTCTCTGCACTTCTAGTTTTCATCATGTATTCTCCATCTTTGTTTTCATTTTCTAGAGCTATGAACAACTAAACCCATTTCATTGGGTTAGGGAGCTCTGTTGTAATTTGATGGATCAATACTAGTTTTTATTATTCTTCTTCTATCTTTTCTCTTGATTTTACTTGAAAGCTTTCGATCTTCATCCAATTGGGTAGCTATATTGGAAAAGAAGCTATTCATACTTGGATCTCTTCTGAACCTTGAAAGAGGAATGAAGAGATCAAGATAGAAATGCTTTCTCATGCTGGACCAAATTGGGTTTGGATGGATATGTGACTATAATCCTCTCAACACTTGATTTGGGAAATGCATGTGGTATAATCAGTGACCATACTTCATCTCTTCTCATGAGCAATTGACCAAGGAATTGGCTATTTATCAAGATTTGAGAGATTGAATTACAAGAAATTGTAATTCAATCACTTAAGATTGCCAAGGAGATCAATGAGTGCATTGATTGAGGAAGAGATGAAAATGAAATTGATCCAGAGAATGCAACATCTCCTAAGCCCAATGAACTCCCCATTTCTGATCTTACCCATTCTCTTTAATTTATGTTATTTACTCTTATGAGCAATTCCCCCATTCCCATTTACAATTCTGCAATTTACTTCAGTAATTTACTTTCAGTTCTTTAATTCTAGCCTTTACTTTTTCTGTCATTTACCTTCCCGCCATTTTATTTTCTGCAATTCTAAACTCAAATCCTGGATTCGCTCAACTAGAACATTCCTCTAATTAAAGTTGCTTGATCAATCAATCCTTGTGGGATTCGACCTCACTCTATTGTGAGTTTTTACTTGACGACAAATTCGGTACACTTGCCGAAGGAAATTTGTTAAGAGACAAGTTTTCCGTGCATCATCTACCATACCAACCACCTTATGAACCATATGAACCATACATGGAACCACCACCATTCCAACACAATTACTCTCAAGAACCACCTCCATGCCCTTACCAAAATAAACCACCTTCCAATTATGAAACTTCCTTCCCAAACAATGAACCTTCTTTTTCCACACCACCTCCAATGGATGATTCTCTTCTAGAATGTGTTAGTTTTTATATTCAAAGGCATGAAGAGAACCAAAAGGAGTTCAAGGATTTAGAAGCCAAGATAGCTACCATAACGGAAGCCGTTCGCAATATGGTCTCCTCCTGCCTAAGCCTATGTGATCAAGGGACTCCCATTGTTGAATGTGGAGAAGCAATTAAGGAGCATAGTGAGGGAGTGAGCTTAGAGCTTCAAGGTGAAGAAGAGGAGTTGAAGCAAGAATTGTCACAAGGGGAAGAAGTTGAGATAAATGAGCCAGAAGAAGTGGTTGAAAACCTAGGTGATGTTGGAAGTCCATGGGAATGTATCATTAGAGAGCCCTCTTCCAAGATGCTTGATGTTGATGTTGAGGAGGGTGTACAACCTCCAAAGCATATCTTGATTGAAGGCTTTGAAGAGGTCGATCAAGAGATGGATTCATTCATTGAGGAGTTCTTATCTACAATTGAATCCTCTCCCATTGGGCTTGAAATTGAGATCAAAGAAGAAGATGCACAACCTCCCATGCCGTTGGTAAGCAATGAAGAAGATATTGAATTGGAAGGAAGCTACCAAGAGGAAGAGGTTGAAATTGAAGAAGCTTGTGAAGAGGTGGAAATAATCAAAGAAGAGCACAAGGGAGTGGAACTTGCAAGACCATTGGAGACATCCCTTCCTAAGTCACCATTAGTGCACGAAATTGTGATTCACACTTTTCATAACTCCGCACAACTAACCAGCAAGTGCACTGGGTCGTCCAAGTAATACCTTACGTGAGTAAGGGTAGATCCCACGGAGATTGTTAGCTTGAAGCAATCTATGGTTACCTTGTAAATCTTAGTCAGGAGATTAATTATGATTATCAGTTTGAATTACGAAAAATAAAAGAGCATGAAATAAATACTTGTTATGCAGTAATGGAGAATATGTTGGTGTTTTGGAGATGCTTTGTCTTCTGAATCTCTGCTTTCCCCCTGTCTTCTTCTTCACGCACACAAGGTTCCTCCTATGGAAAGCTGTGCATTGGTAGATCACCGTTGTCAATGGCTACCATCTGTCCTCTCAGTGAAAATGGTCCAGGTGCGCTGTCACCGCATGGCTAATCATCTGTCGGTTCTCACTCATGCTGGAATAGGATCCATTGATCCTTTTGCGTCTGTCACTACACCCAACCCTTGTGAGTTTGAAGCTTGTCACAGTCATTCAATCCCTGATTCCTACTCGGAATACCACAGACAAGGTTTAGACTTTCCGGATTCTCAAGAATGCTGCCAATGGATTCTAGCTTATACCATGAAGATTCTGATTAAGGAATCCAAGAGATACTCATTCAATCGACGGTAGAATGGGAGTGGTTGTCAGGCACGCGTTCATAGATTGAGAATGGTGATGAGTGTCACGGATCATCACATTCATCATATTGAAGTGCGAATGAACATCTTAGATAGAAACAAGCGTGTTTGAATAGAAAACATAAATAATTGCATTAATTCATCGAGACACAGCAGAGCTCCTCACCCCCAACAATGGAGTTTAGAGACTCATGCCATCAAAGAGTACAAAGTTCAGATCTAAAAATTTCATGAGGTACAAAATAAATCTCTAAAAGTTGTTTAAATACTAAACTAGTAACATAGGTTTTCAAAAAATGAGTAAACTAAGATAGATATTGCAGAAATCCACTTCTGAGGCCCACTTGGTGTGTGCTGGGGCTGAGACTTGAGCTTTACACGTGCCTAGGCTATTTCCAGAGTTAAACGCCAGGTTGTAACCTGTTTCTGGCGTTTAACTCCAACTTGTAACCTGTTTCTGGCGTTTAACGCTAGAATGCAACATGGAACTGGCGTTGAACACCAGTTTACATCATTTATCCTTGAGCAAAGTATAGACTATTATATATTGCTGGAAATCCCTGGATGTCTAGTTTCCAACGAAATTGAGATCGCGCCATTTGGACTTCTGAAGCTCCAGAAAATCCATTTCGAGTGCAAGGAGGTCAGAATCCAACAGCATCTGCAGTCCTTTTTCAGCCTGAATCAGATTTTTGCTCAGCTCCTTCAATTTAAGCCAGAAAATATCTGAAATCCTAGAAAAATACACAAACTCATAGTAAAGTCCAAAAATATGAATTTTTTCCTAGAAACTAATAAAAATATACTAAAAACTAACTAAAACATGCTAAAAACTACATGAAATTACCCCCAAAAAGCGTATAAAATATCCGCTCATCACAACACCAAACTTAAACTGTTACTTGTCCCCAAGCAACTAGACAAATAAAATAGGATAAAAAAAAGAAATCGAGAAGCAATAATATCTCAGAGTTTTAAGTGAAGCTCAGATTCTAATTAGATGAGCGGGACTAGTAGCTTTTTGTTTCCGAACAGTTTTGGCATCTCACTTTATCCTTTGAAATTCAGAATGATTGGCATCCATAGGAACTCAGAATTCAGATAGTATTATTGATTCTCCTAGTTTAGTATGTTGATTCTTGAACACAGCTACTTTATGAGTCTTGGCCGTGGCCCTAAGCACTTTGTTTTCCAGTATTACCACCGGATACATAAATGCCACAGACACATAACTGGGTGAACCTTTTTAGATTGTGACTTAGCTTTGCTAAAGTCCCCAATTAGAGGTGTCCAGAGTTCTTAAGCACAATCTGTTTTTGCTTTGGACCTCGACTTTAACCGCTCAGTCTCATGTTTTCACTTGACACATTCACGCCACAAGCACATGGTTAGGGACAGCTTAGTTTAGCCGCTTAGGCCAGGATTTTATTCCTTTTAGACCCTCCTATCCATTAATGCTCAAAGCCTTGAATCCTTTTTACCCTTGCCTTTTGGTTTTAAGGGCTACTGGCTTTTTCTACTGCTCCTTCTTCCTCTCTTTTTTTTTATTTTTTTTGCTACTTTTTCTTGCTTCAAGAATCAATTTCATGATTTTTCAGATCATCAATAACATTTCTCTTGTTCAGGCACTGTTCAGGCATTCATTCAGATGACAAAAAGCATTGCCACCACATATAGATAATTAGAATTTTCCTTATTAAGAACTCGAAAAAATATTGCCTCCTTATTCTAAAAATCTGCTATTTTATTCATGTTTGATGATGATGAGAAAAATAAATTATAGCTTAATTGGAGATAAAATCAAAATAGAGATACTAATTACTACTACTCATATATAACTTCTAAGGTAAATTTCTAATAAGAACAATTATCACCGAGTTAAGGTTAAGATTAGAACTCAACAACCTTGAATTTGGGAGGTGGATGCCTCTTTAGTCTATAGAGTGCTTGGCCCTTCAAGAGATAGCTTCTGGCGCTTCAATTCTTTCAGTTCACGCCCTTGCTCTTCTTGTTCTCTAAGCAGTTTGCAGAGCATGCTATTTTGATTTTTCTTTTCTTCCTTCAGTTGATCCACAGCTTCTTGCAACTTGGTGACATATGCTTCTAGGCACTCCCAGTATTCAATTTGAGGGATTTTCGGGAGGAACTCCTGTGCTCTCCTCTTGATGGGTTCGTCCTGCACTTGTTGTCCTTCCATAGACTTTTTGGTGATTGGTAGCTCAACTGGGATGTACTCATCTACTCCCATTTTTATCCCAGCATCTTTACATAACAGAGAGACCAAGCTTGGATAAGCCAATCTAGCATCTTTGGAGTTCTTGTTTGCAATCTTGTAAAGCTCACAAGCAATCAGCTGATGAACTTCCACTTCTTTTTCCAGCATAATGCAATGAATCATCACTGCTCTTCTGATGGTGACCTCAGAGCGGTTGCTAGTGGGCAATATAGAGCGTCCAATGATGTCCAGCCAGCCTCTGGCGACTGGTTTGAGATCTCCTCTTTTGAGTTGGTTCGGGGCACCCTTTGTGTTGGTTGTCCATTAAGCTCCAGGGAGACATATGTCCTCTAGGATCTTGTCCAAGTTCAGGTTTGATCTCATCATTCTCCTGTTAAAGGAGTCTGGGTCATCTTGCAGTTGAGGCAGCTTGAAGATCTCCCTTATTTTCTCAGGGTGGGTGTGAACAATCTTCCCTCTAACCAGAGTTCTATAATCATAGAATGTGGTTCTCGCTATTCTCTGCCTGTCCATCTACCATCTTATGGACCACCCAAGAGCTGTCTTATGTGTCCTTAGCACTTGAAGTAGTGCTTCCTCTTCCTGTGGATTTAAAGCAGAGCTTATGATCACTGGAAAAGTGTCACCTTCTCCCAGAAATGCATTTTTCAGGGATGGTGGTAATGGTTTGAGCTCTGGTTTAGGAGGTTTTTCCTCTTCCTGAGGAAGTTTCAGGGGCTCTTTCAATTCCTCTGAATCCTCCAGATCAGCCTGAACATGTTTAAAGATGTCTTCCAGCTCTGATTCGAGACTCTCAGCCATGTTCATCTCCTCTACTAAAGAGTCAATAAGATCAACTTTCATGCAGTCTTTTGGTGTGTCTAGATGCTGCATGGCTTTGACAGCATTCAACTTAAACTCATCCTCATTGACTCTCAGGGTTACTTTCCCCTTTTGGACATCAATGAGAGTTCGTCCAGTTGCTAGGAAAGGTCTTCCTAGAATGAGAGTAACACACTTGTGCTCCTCCATTTCCAGCACTACAAAGTCAGTGGGAAAGGCGAATGGCCCAACCCTGACAATCATGTCTTCTATCACGCTTGATGGGTATTTAATGGAGCCATCAGCAAGTTGGAGACATATCTGGGTTGGTTTGACTTCTTCAGTTAAACCAAGCTTTCTGATAGTGGATGCAGGTATTAGATTGATACTTGCCCCAAGATCACATAAAGCTAGAAGTAGGGGCACCTTGGAACGTTAGTGACAAAGGTCAGTGTCACTAACATTCTCGAAGAATTGGCAAGCCTACGTTAAGAGCCACGTTAACTAAGTTAACGTGAACTCTAACGTAGGGGGAGGGAAGTCTCTCAACGTTATTGGAAAAGGTGAGACCCAATAACGTGTGCGAAGGACCAAGAGGCAACGTTAGTGATCACGTTAGTGCCACTAACGTTGAAGTTAACATGGATCATCCCTGGGTGAGGAACGTTAGTGAAAAAGGTGATTGTCACTAACGTTCTCGAACCCACATTCTCACTTAACGTTAACGCCACTAACGTCCTGAGCAAAACACCCTGCCTACTTCACACTTTCTCTCTGCAAGCAAAGCTAAGCCCACTGAAGAGTATAACTGCTTCAAACTCAAGATCCAAAGGCCCATATCCAATACTTGAAGAACCAGCTAGAAGATCAGAAGAGTAGTATATATAGGGGTAGTTTTGAATCAAGAAAAGAAAAGAGCTTTTGGGGGGATGGGTGATGCCAGGGCATTTTGGCCAGTTTTACTGTGATGCACGGAAAACTTGTCTCTCAACAAATCTCCCTTCGGCAAGTGTACCAAAGTTGTCGTCAAGTAAAAACTCACAATAGAGTGAGGTCGAATCCCACAGGGATTGATTGATCAAGCAACTTTAATTAGAAGAATGTTCTAGTTGAGCGAATTCAGGATTTGGGTTGAGAGTTGTAGAAAATAAAATGGCGGGAATGTAAATAACAGAAAAGTAAATGCTAGAATTAAAGGACTGAAAGTAAATGACTGAAAATAAATTGCAGAATTGTAAATGGGAATGGGGGATTTGCTCATAAAAGTAAATGGCAGAATTTAGAGAATGGGTAAGATCAGAGATGGGGAGTTCATTGGGCTTAGGAGATGTTGCAATTCTCCGGATCAAGTTCATTTTCATCTCTTCCTCAATAAATGTACTCATTGATCTCCTTGGCAATCTTAAGTGATTGAATTACAATTTCTTGCAATTCAATCTCTCAAATCTTGATCAATAGCCAATTCCTTGGTCAATTGCTCATGAGAAGAGATGAAGTATGGTCACTGATTATACCACATGCATTTCCCAAACCAAGTATTGAGAGGGTTATAGTCACATACCCATCCAAACCCAATTTGGTCCAGCATGAGAAAGCATTTCTAGCTTGATCTCTTCATTCCTCTTCCAAGGTTCAAAAGAGATCCAAGTTTGAATAGCTTCTCTTCCAAGATAACTACTCAATTGGATGAAGATCGAAAGCTTTCAAGTAAAATCAAGAGGAAAGATAGAAGAAGAATAATGAAGATTAGTATTGATCCATCAAATTACAATAGAGCTCCCTAACCCAATGAAATGGGTTTAGTTGTTCATAGCTCTTGAAAATGAAAACAAAGATGGAGAATACATCATAAAACTAGAAATTGCAAAGAAAGTAAAATACAGAGAGTAGTTCTCCTTTTTCCCAGCCTCCCGAACCTCTTTACAATTCAAAGCTACTCCTATATATACTACTCTTCTCAGCTTCTAGTTTACTCTTCAAGTCTTGGGCCTTTGGATCTTGAGTTTGAAGCAGTTCCTTTCTTTATTTGGGCTTGGCTTTACTTGCAGAGAGAAAGTGCGAAGTGGGCAGAGACTTAAGCTCAGGGCGTAAGGAGTGTTAATCACTTAGTGAAAGTTTAAGTTTGGGAACGTTAGTGACATTACTGGCTTTCAGACCTTTATTCTGTCCTAAAACACCCACTTTGTTCATATCCCATGAGACTTTTATTCATTGATCCTTTTATTGTTATTACAAGGGTTTTTTGTGTTATTTAGGCTAAGTGCTCTGTAAGGGGGCAACTCTTTAAGATAAGCTTTCAGCCAACACTCCCAAACTAGTTGGTTCAAGGTGCTAGGTATTGAGACACCCCTAAGGACTTACTCCCTCAAGCCTATCCCCCATACATACACACTACAGGCATTTAGTTTATTTATTTTCTTTTCTTGAGACCTTGGTGTCCAGCACCTCTTTGGGTTACTAAGTGTTCTGTAGTGAAGGTTACTCTTGATAGTGGACTTTCAGCTGATAATCCTGAGTTAGTTAACCCAAGTTACCAAGTGATAAGGCACCCCTAAGAGCTTATTCATCCAAGTAGATCCCTCACACAGGAGCACCACAGACACTTGCCTCAAGCTTAAAACCATTGATGCCTAGCCTTATTGCTTACTATTTTTTTTTTTCACTTCCATTGTTCTTTCCCTTTTCTCTTCTTAGGATCTTGTTATTAACTTAGTCTCATGAGTGTATCCAAAGCAAAGTATTCAGGATAGATAGTTGTCCTCCTAGCCTTGTGGTTGAACCAACTTAGCTAACTTATGACTACCCCAAAGATCATGAATGCACTTCCACAATATAAACTCCACTCTGGTCTTTTACAAACATAATCATTCTCTTTTTATTTGATTTTAAAAGGGACAAGTTTACAAGTAGGTTAAGTGATGGTGCAGTGACATTTAAACCAGAAATCATGGACCTATTCAGAAGGAAAACTTAAAAGACAGAATTTAAAAAGGGTTCAACTACGAGTAACTACAAATCAAAAGTGCATTCAGACTTCCAACTTTCAACAATTCTAAGTACAATGGAATTAGGTAACAATACAACCTTCGGGTGATGATCTCTGGTCCCCCTCTTTCTTTGTCATCATCCTAGTTTTTGCTGCCTCGCTTCTTTGGGTGAAGGTGCACCATTTCCTTATAAGATTCCTACAAGGTTACTGGAAGTTGCTTGTTCCCAAAACACTTGAGACATAGTTAGCTTACATGTATACTTGTGCCTCTTGAACTCAATTTGGTGTGTGAACACCAAACTTAGTTCTTTGCCCAGTACACAACATTACATATATGCAGAGACCCTCATATCTTGTTATCAACAAAGCAATGATCACCTATAGTCTAACTACATCTAAGTGGTTTCTCTTGGTTGGATGGAGCTAGCAATGTTCTTTGGGAGTGGAGTTTAATTATAACCAATGTCCTTTAGTGGAACACCAAACTTAGAATTACACTATCACTCTTGGATTGTTCTGGTGTGGAACACCAAACTTAGCTCCTTACAATACAGGGGAAACAACTTGTGATTTTTATTGAAATAAAGATGAAAGTGAAACTACCTGAGGTTGGGTTGCCTCCCAATAGAGCGCTCTTTTATCGTCGCTAGCTCGACGAGTCCTTAAATTACTTGAGATGGTACTTTACTCTAGGGTCTTCCCCCATGTTTCCCAGATAATGCTTGAGTCTTTGTCCATTCACTGTAAAAGTCCTCTCTAAACCTTCATCCGTGATTTCGATGTGGCCATAGGGTGATACTTTTGTAACCAAGAAAGGTCCGGACCACCTTGACTTGAGTTTTCTTGGGAACAGCCTTAATTTAGAATTGTAAAGGAGTACTTGCTGCCCTTTTTCGAAACTCCTGGGTGCCAAATGCATGTCATGTTTTCTCTTTGCCTTCTCTTTATACATCTTAGTGTTTTCATAGGCTTGTGACCTGAATTCCTCCATCTCTTGCAGCTGCAAGATTCTTTTTGCACCAACAGCAATGCTGTCAAAATTTAGTATCTTGATAGCCCAAAGAGCTTTGTGTTCCACCTCCAGTGATAAATGACAAGCCTTCCCATAGACTAATTGATATGGAGACATTCCAAGTGGAGTTTTGAATGCTGTTCTGTATGCCCACAGAGCATCATCCAACTACTTCGACCAATCCTTTCTAGATGCGCCCACAGTCTTTTCCAGGATCCTCTTCAGCTCTCTGTTGGATATCTCAGTTTGCCCACTTGTTTGAGGATGGTAAGGTGTGGCTACTTTGTGTTTTACCCCATATCGTAAGAGGAGAGCTTCTAGTGTTTTGTTACAAAAGTGGCTCCCTCCATCATTGATGAGGGCTCTTGGGACTCCAAACCGGCTAAAGATATTCTTCCTGAGGAAGTTCATGACTACCTTGTTATCATTAGTTGGGGTTGCAATAGCCTCTACCCACTTGGAAACATAATCTACTGCTACCAGGATGTAATTGTTTGCATATGAGGTTGGGAATGGTCCCATGAAATCAATTCCCCACACATCAAACAGTTCAAGTTCCAAGATGAAATTTTGTGGCATGGCGTTTCTTTTGGGCAGGTTTCCAGATCTTTGGCATTCATTGCAGCTTTTTACTAGTTCCTTGGCATCCTTGAAAAGAGTGGGCCAAAAGAATCCGCTTTGTAACACCTTTGCTGTAGTTCTGTCCCCTCCAAAGTGCCCGCCATAGCATGAACCGTGGTAGTTCCACAGGACTTCTCTCCCTTCCTCTTCCGAAACACATCTTCTAAGAATTCAATCTGAACATTTCTTGAAGAGATATGGCTCATCCCAGACAAAGTATTTTGCATCATTCATGAGCTTCCTCTTTTGATGTTTATTGATCCCTGGGGGTAGTGCCCCAGTTGTCTTGAAATTTGCAATATCTGCGAATCGTGGTGCTTTATGAACTGTCATCAACTGCTCATCAGGGAAGAGCTCGTTCACATTTGTATCATTTTCTCCACCTTGATCATGAGGGATTCTAGATAAGTGATCTGCCACCTTGTTCTCCACTCCCTTCTTGTCTCTGATTTCAATATCGAATTCCTGCAACAGTAAGATCCACCTTATTAGTCTTGGCTTTGATTCTTGCTTGGCAAACAAATATTTAAGTGCTGTGTGATCTGTAAAAACGATCACTTTAGCACCAATGAGGTATGATCTAAATTTGTCAAATGCAAAAACTATTGCTAGCAACTCCTTTTTAGTAGTGGTATAATTTCTTTGAGTTTCATTAAGGACTTTGCTAGCATAGTATATCACACGAACTAGGTTATCTTTGATTTGTCCTAACACTGCCCCAACTGCAAAATCATATGCGTCGCACATCAATTCAAATGGTAGGTTCCAATCAGGTGGGGAAATGATAGGAGCAGAGGATAACCTCATTTTCAAATGTGCAAATGCTAGCATGCATGTTTCATCAAAGATGAATGGGATGAATTTATGATCACTGGGTAGTTTTCATTTTCTCCTAGATATGCATATTTGAGAGTGGGTGGCAATGCTTTGAGTTCAGGTTTGGGTGCTTCTGATTTTTCGTTCCCTTCCTTTGGTGCATCTGGTATATATATTTCTGCTGTAACTGCCTCTTCACTTGATTCAGCTTCTTCCTCCACCAATCTCTCGTTCTCTTCAGGTTCATCTCCTTCAAAATTCTCCTGCACTTCATCCTCAAGTGCATATAACCTCATGCATTCCCCCAATTGTTCCGGTGGGTAACTCATGGCCTTGAACACATTGAATGTCATCTTTTTATTGTGTAATCACAGGGTGAGGTCACCCTTCTGAACATCAATGACAGCCCCAGCAGTGGCCAAGAATGGCCTTCCCAAGATGATGGAGGTCTTGGCGTCTTCCTGCATGTCCAGCACCACAAAATCTGCTGGGAATATGAAATCTCCTACTTTTGCTAGCAAATTCTCGACTATCCCGTGAGGGAATTTGAACGACCGGTCTGCCAGTTGTAAAGCCATTTTTGTTAGTTTAGCCTCCTCAATTTTCATCTTTCTCATCATAGCTACTGACATCAAATTGATGCTGGCCCCTAAGTCACAAAGAGCTTTTTATACTGTGATTTCTCCTATAATGCAAGGGATCTGAAAACTCCCAGGATCCTTCAGTTTCTGAGGTAGTTTATGCTGAATGATAGCACTGCACTCTTCAGTTAGTATCACAGTTTCATTGTTTTTCCAACTTCTCTTCTTAGTCATTAGCTCCTTCAAAAACTTGGCATAAAGTGGCATTTGTTCTATGGCTTCGACAAATGGTATGTTGATTTGTAGTTTCTTGAAGATTTCCAAAAATCTCAAGAATTGGTTGTCATCTTCCTTTTTCTTCAATAGCTGGGGGTATGGAGCTCTTGAGATGTTTAGTTGGGGTATCTTCTTTTCTTTCTGCAGACTTGGCGTGGGGGGTTGCATTCCATCTTGCTCTTCTCCCTTTTTATTTGAGCCTTCTTCTTGTGGTTTTTGGGGATGTTCCTTCAGTTCCTTCCCACTCCTAAGTGTGATAGCTTGACACTCCTCCCTTTTGCTTGAATAGGCATCATAGCAAAAATTGTGGTTAGGAAGTTGCTTAAACAGATAGCTGATTTGTGTTTCCAGTTTTGTGATGGCAGCATTTTGATTCTGCATGTTTGACTGCACTTCCTCTCTAACGTAACCTCAGCTCTCAGCCTATTGATTCGTTGAGGAGGGTAGAATCTTGCTAAGAATTTGTTCACCACATCCTCCCAAGTTGTCAAGCTCTCCCTTGGAAAGGATTCCAGCCACTTGGCTGCCTTGTCTGAGTGAGAAGGGAAATAAGGGCAGTCTATAGGCGTCAGGATGAACACCATTAGATTTCACTGTGTCACATATTCTCAGGAAGGTGGTCAAATGTTGATTGGGGTCTTCTTGAACACCTCCTCCAAACGAACAGTTGTTCTGGACAAGGGTGATGAGCTGTGGTTTAAGTTCAAAGTTGTTGGCATAGATTGTTGGCTTTTGGATGCTACTTCCACAATTGCCTGGGTTTGGATTAATGTAAGAGCCCAAAACTATTCTATCCTCCGCAGCATGATTTGTTCCACCTCCTCTGCCATGGTTGTGAGTCTCTTCTTCATGATGATTTTCCATGTTTTCTTCCATGTTTGGTTCAAAGTATTCCACAAACTGTTCCTCCTCTTCTTCAGCACCAACTACTCGTTTTTCTTTTGCCTCCCTCCTTAGTCTAAGGAAGGTTCTCTCTGGTTCAGAATCAAAGGAAGTTGAAGCCCCGCTTCTTCTCCCTGTCATATAACCAACAAGTACAAGCAGAGAAAATAGGTGCAGACAGTATTTGTGTCAGAATTGCTGTTAGTTGTGGGTGATGCAATATATCAAACAGTTAGTGGGTTAGCAAACAGAATTGAAAATAACAAAGAAAAACAAAAGAGTAGAGGGAGAAGGGAAGAAGTTTAACTAAAACAAAAAGTAAACCACTCAAACAGAAAATGAAATTCACAAAATAAAATGCTCAATCTAGTGATCTTCCAATCTAATCATTGTTGATGCACAATCAATCCCCGGCAACGGCGCCATAAACTTGATGCACGAAAAACTTGTCTCTCAACAAATCTCCCTTCGGCAAGTGTACCGAAGTTATCGTCAAGTAAAAACTCACAATAGTGTGAGGTTGAATCCCACAGGGATTGATTGATCAAGCAACTTTAATTAGAAGAATGTTCTAGTTGAGCAAATCCAGGATTTGGGTTGAGAGTTGCAGAAAATAAAATGGCGGGAATGTAAATAACAGAAAAGTAAATGCTAGAATTAAAGGACTGGAAGTAAATGACTGAAAATAAATTGCAGAATTGTAAATGGGAATGGGGGATTTCATCTCTTCCTCAATCAATGCACTCATTGATCTCCTTGACAATCTTAAGTGATTGAATTACAATTTCTTGCAATTCAATCTCTCAAATCTTGATCAATAGCCAATTCCTTGGTCAATTGCTCATGAGAAGAGATGAAGTATGGTCACTGATTATATCACATGCATTTCCCAAACCAAGTATTGAGAGGGTTATAGTCACATACCCATCCAAACTCAATTTGGACCAGCACGAGAAAGCATTTCTAGCTTGATCTCTTCATTCCTCTTCCAAGGTTCAAAAGAGATCCAAGTTTGAATAGCTTCTCTTCCAAGATAACTACTCAATTGGATGAAGATCGAAAGCTTTCAAGTAAAATCAAGAGGAAAGATAGAAGAAGAATAATGAAGATTAGTATTGATCCATCAAATTACAACAGAGCTCCCTAACCCAATGAAATGGGTTTAGTTGTTCATTGATGCCAAGGCATCTTAGGCGAGTTTCACTAGCATTTTTCTGTTAGTTTTAGTGTTTTATGCACTTTCTTGAGCTTAAAGTAACCAAGAATGGTTAAATGAATAACAAAGCAATGAACCATCCAAACAGTATGATTTTCATGCAAATTTCATGAGTTTTTAGTTATATTACTTGAGTGCTATGAATGGAAGATTCTCATGAAAATTTGCAAGACTTTGATGCAGTTGTTTGGATGATTTCAGGAAAGAAGAGGCTAGGCAAGGAAGCAACAAAAATCAATAAAGGAAGCTTGAATATCACATGTGGAGTTTAAGTTCCATTTTTGATCGTTAGCTTCCACGTTAACCAAGTTAACGTGGAAGTTAACGTGACTCTTGGGGTTTGTGTGGTTGCTTCAACGTTAGTGACAATGTTGAGTGTCACTAACGTTGTCTCATCCTCTTCATCCTCTACGTTAGTTCCCACGTTAACCAAGTTAACGTGGTACTTTGCACCATAGGCCAACGTTAGTGACAATGTTGAGTGTCACTAACGTTGGCTTCTCTCCCCCTCCCCTTTAACGTTAGAGGCCACGTTAACTAGGTTAACGTGGCTTTTAACGTGGCCACTTATGAGTAATTGCCAACGTTAGTGACAATGTTGAGTGTCACTAATGTTGGCTCAACTTCTTTTCTCCACGTTAGAGTTCACGTTAACTTGGTTAACGTGACTCTATAACGTGGGCATTGATGGCTTTTTGAGAGTGTTATTGGCAATCACTTTTCTCATTAATCTTGCAAGTTACCTCCCCTTTTCTTGCTTCCTTTCGGTCCTGAAATCAAGCAACAAAGTGCATCAAAGCTCTAGTCCAAGTGATGAGTAATGCAACATAATATTTGTCACTAAACCTATGCAAAATCCTCATGAAATTATGTAAAATGCACAATGTATGCTTAAGTCAAGGCATAAGTGAATATTTACCCAAAACTAGCTTATTTCCTAAAGAAATGCATGAAACTAACCTAAAAACAGTAAAGAAAAGGTCAGTGAAACTGGCCAAAATGCCCTAGCATCACACTGACCTTCTCTTTACTGTTTTTAGGGTAGTTTCATGCATTTCCTTAGGAAATAAGCTAGTTTTGGGTAGATATTCATTTACATCTTGATTCAAGCATATATTGTGCACTTTACATGATTTCATGAGGATTTTGCATGAATTTAATGACAAATTGGATGTTGCATTTCCCATGACTTGGACTAGAACTTTGATGCACTTTATTGCTTGATTTCAGGACAAAGGAAGCAAAGAAGAACCACATTAATAGCTACGTCAGTTACACTAACGTTAACACTAACGTGGAATGGGTGTAACTTGCAAAGTTAATGAGAAAAGTCATTGCCAATAACGCTCTCGAAGCCATCATTGCCCACGTTAAGAGTCACGTTAACTAAGCTAATGTGAACTCTAACGTGGAATAAAGGAAATGGAGCCAACGTTAGTGACACTTAACATTATCACTAACGTTGGACCAAGCTCATAAGTGGCCATATTAGTTGCCACGTTAACTTTGTTAACGTGGCCTCTAACGTTAAGAATAAAAGGGGGACGCCAACATTAGTTCATTCAACTTTCTCACTAACGTTGGCCAAGTCACAAGAAGCCACGTTAACTCCCACGTTACTTTCTCATGCTGGACCAAATTGGGTTTGGATGGATATGTGACTATAATCCTCTCAACACTTGATTTGGGAAATGCATGTGGTATAATCAGTGACCATACGTCATCTCTTCTCATGAGCAATTGACCAAGGAATTGGCTATTGATCAAGATTTAAGAGATTGAATTACAAGAAATTGTAATTCGATTACTTAAGATTGCCAAGGAGATCAATGAGTACATTGATTGAGGAAGAGATGAAAATGAAATTGATCCGGAGAATGCAACATCTCCTGAGCCCAATGAACTCCCCATTTCTGATCTTACACATTCTCTTTAATTTCTGTCATTTACTTTTATGAGCAATTCCCCCATTCCCATTTACAATTCTTCAATTTACTTTCAGTCATTTACTTTCAGTTCTTTTATTTCTAGCATTTACTTTTCTGTTATTTAAATTCCCGCCACTTAATTTTCTGCAATTCTCAACTCAAATCCTGGATTCGCTCAACTAGAACATTCCTCTAATTAAAGTTGCTTGATCAATCAATCCTTGTGGGATTCAACCTCACTCTATTGTGAGTTTTTACTTGACGACAAATTCGGTACACTTGCCGAAGGAAATTTGTTATGAGACAAATTTTCCGTGCATCAAGTTTATGGCGCCGTTGCCGGGGATTGACTGTGCATCAACAATGATTAAATTGGAAGATAACTAGATTGAGCATTTTTGTTTTGTTTGATTTAATTTTCTGTTTGAGTAGTTTACTTTCCGTTTTAGTTAATTTCTTCCCTTCCCCCTACTTTTGCTTTGTTATTTACAATTCATTTCACTAACCCACTAACTGTTTGATATATTGCATCACTCACACTAACAGTAATTCTGACTGATATACTTTCTACACCTATTCTCTTTGCTTGTACTTGTTGGTTGTATGACAGGGAGAAGAAGCGGGGCTTCAACTTCCTTTGATTCTGAACCTGAGAGAACCTTCCTTAGACTAAGGAGGGAGGCAAGAGAAAAACATGTAGTTGGTGCTGAAGAAGAGGAGGAATACTTTGAAGAATACTTTGAACCAAACATGGAAGAAAACATGGAAAACTATCACGAAGAAGAGACTCACAACCATGGCGGAAGAGGTCGAGCAAATCATGCTGGGGAGGATAGAAGAGTTTTAGGCTCTTACATCAATCCAAACCCAGGAAACTGTGGAAGTAGCATTCAAAAGCCAACCATCCATGCCA
>NC_029789.2:65768208-65879381 GCF_000816755.2 Arachis ipaensis | reverse complement strand
GAAGGAGTGAATGAAGAAGCAGAGGGTAGTCAGGAGCAAGCCAACTACATTGGGAATTCACCTAGACAAAACCATGATCCATACTCCAAGACCTACAACCCTGGATGGAGGAATCACCCAAACTTTGGGTGGGGAAATCAACAAGACCAAAGCCTTGATCAAAGACGCCCAAATCCAAACAATGCAGCCCATCAACACTTCACATCTAGACCATATCAACACCCCCATAACAATACCTCTCCACATTCATATCAAAGCCAGAATAACCCTCCTCTGCCTGACCTATCATCATTTGATGAAAGAATCTCAAGGATTGAGAATCTACTTGAAGGCATAGGCAAGGAGATTAAAGACAACAAGGTGTTCAAGGAGGAAGTGCGAGCCAGTTTCAAGAACCAGGGAGACACAATCAAAGAGGTTGGAATCTCAAGTGGGGTATCTCTCTGAACAAATTCCCAAACCCATAGATGGATTCCCAAGTGACACAGAGAAGAATCCGAGAGGTGAAACAAAGAAAGTAAGATGGGAAGATTGCAAGATGGTCACTATAAGTGATAAGGAGACTGAGGACAAGCCAAGCAAGCTGTCAGAACAACCTGAAGATACCTCAGTAGAGAAGAAGGAAAAAGATCATCAAGAACCAGAAATCTCACAACAGGAGCTGCTGAGACTCTATGCACCTTTTCCCCAACTGCTCAATGGTGCTGTGGAGAAGAGAATATACTCAAGGTTTCTAGATTTGTTTGCATCTCTGCATGTCAACATACCATTCATCAAGACTATTCAACAAATTCCCGCATAAATCAAGTATATGAAGGAGCTGCTTCCCAAGAAAAGCTCACTCAAGGGAGGCCAAACTATAGTGATGAACAAGAAGTGCAGTGCCCTC
This sequence comes from Arachis ipaensis, assembly GCF_000816755.2. Lineage (NCBI taxonomy): Eukaryota > Viridiplantae > Streptophyta > Magnoliopsida > Fabales > Fabaceae > Arachis > Arachis ipaensis. The sequence continues at coordinate 65,878,492 of NC_029789.2, read as the reverse complement.
ATTCAACCACAGTTGCCTACAAAAAGAAAAGATCTAGGGAGTTTTCATGTCCCCTGTGCCATAGGGGAAACAATGTTTGATAGAGCACTCTGTGATTTGGTAGCAAGCATCAACTTAATGCCCTTATCCCTGGTAAAGAGGCTGCAGATCAATGAGATATTACCCACAGATGTAGTCATCAGGCTGGCTGACAAAACTCAAAAATAAGCAATAGGGGTGGTGGAAAACGTGTTGTTAAAGGTTGGGAAATACTTTCTTCCCACAGACTTTGTCATCTTGGACATGGAAGATAGTCACACTCACCCAATCATATTGGGAAGACCATTCCTAGCTACAGCCAGAGCACTCATAGATGTGGAGCGAGGGGAGCTAATATTGAGGATCCATGATGAACGACTCAGCTTTAATGTCTTCAAACTCTCACAAGAAGCAGACCAAGAAAACAAAAAATCAAGCAAGGATCATAATGAGATGCTGACAGAGGAAGCAAGCAATGAAGCACAACCAACCCATCTGGGAAATCCCTTGGTTGATGAACAAGGAAATAAGCAGTTGTCACAACTCAAGGAAAAGCTGGAGGAACCTAAACCACCAGAGACATGTGAAGACAACAACAAAATTCCCTTAGAAGAAGAAGTAACCAAGAGCAAGGCAACATCAAAAGGGACAAAGAAGAAGGTACCAAGAGGGTGGAAGAACAAGAAGATCCCTACAGAAGACTTCTCTCTAGGGGATAAAGTGATCTCAGGTTACTTCCCAGATATCCCCCCTGATCTCCCCACTGTACCATCTCAGTTACTTAAGGTTTTCACTATCAACAGAGTTCTCTCCTTGGAACATGTAGAGATCATTGATACAACCAATGGATATAAGTCCAAGGCAAGAGGGGAGGACTTGAAGCATTATCAACCTCCCTGATGAAGGAGAAACGTCAAGCTAGTGACGCTAAAGAAGCGCTTCATGGGAGGCAACCCATGTTTTATGAGCTTTTACTATTGAATAAGTCAATATTCATGAATTCCAACCTAAACTTGACAACACTTGGTGAAATCCTTATATTGCAGTATATAGTGAAGAACAAGTTTGGTGTTCAAAGCATGCCAAGAAAGCATGAATGCAACTGAGAGCATGCTAGTCGTGGAGCTTTGAACAGAACTTTTCATCACAGTGCTCCAAACTAAGTTTGGTGTCACCCCATGGTGCCACCAATGTGCATATAAGGATACACAGTTAGTTAGTTAGTTGGAGTTCATGAATAAACAAAATCTTTTCTTATCTTTATTATTCTAGCCGTAAAATTTAAATTGATTTTTTTTATGATATTTCTTACTTTTCTTATTTGATCTTTATAGGGAAAGGAAAGGAGCATTGAAGGAGATTGATTGGACAATTTAATGAGAAAGGTTCGGCCACTTCATGAAGAGGGTACTACACACGTGCCTCAAGGGGGAATGCATTGGGAATGGTTGTCATGCAACATTGGAGGAAGAACAAACTTGGAAACTGAACCAACTCCATCATAAAGTTGGTAATCCTCGTGCTTACTCCATACAAAACCCCATCCGTTCATTATACACCAACCCCATCAATCCACACCTTTCATCTCTTTATCACTTCTCTATATAAGTGGATCCAATCCGCACCATCTCCACATTCGAAATTCATATCCCTTACACTTCAATTTCCAGCAACTAGTTCTTCAACTTCCCACTCTCTAAATCCCACATTTCTTCCCTTCATTACACCCTTTTCGCATTAACTTCATTCATGGCAGCATCAAGCTCCAAGAGGCAAAAGAGGCAGAAACAACAAATGGAGCAGCAATAGGAACAATACTCCCAGCTCACTCAAGCCATCTACCAAGTTACTGAGAGGCAAGAACGTCAAGATAAGTATTTGCAGGAACTCAATCAGCGACAAATAGCTCAGATGAAAACATTCAATGAGTTCACTGTACTTAATGAAGGACGGCAACTACATAGGGAGGAGTTCAACGTAAACACTCAAGCCAAGTTGAACTACATGTCTAGTAATATGCATCATCTACACTATGCCATCCCTACATATGATAAGGTCTAAAAAGATCTTGTAGAACAAGAAGAGAGGAAGGTGAAACAGTAGAAGGAAACACTCAAGAAGAAGATGGAAGATGGTGGTTTCTGGAAGAAGCTGCTTGGAAAAGGCAAGGGAAGTGGGAGCACAAGCAATCAAGAAAAACACCAAGAAGACAAGCAAGAAGGAGAGCATGGACATCCACAAGAGTAAAAGGTGGTGGAGTTCCTTCTTTGGTCGATCTTTTTCTATGCTTTAAATAAGGAAGATCTTGTATGAAATAGAACATGCTTCCATGTTAGTTGAACTTTTTAAATTCTGTCTTTAATGTTTTCTTTCTGAATAGGTCTATGTTTGCTAGTCTTTATGTTACTACATCATCTCCTTACTTACTTGTATGCCTGTCCCTTTGAATCAAATGAAAAGAGAATGAGTTTTTTTAAGAGACCAGAGTAGAGTTCATACTATGGAATAAGTTCATGAGTTTATGGTATAGTCATAAGTTAGCTAAGTTGGCTCAACCATAAGGTGGGAGGACAACTATCTGTTATGGATACTATGCTTGAGACACACCTCATGAGACTAGCTAAATAAGAAGATCCTAATAAGAAAAAGGGAAAGAACAATAAAGGTTGAAAAATAAAAGAAAAAGAGTAAGCAACAAGGCTAGGCACCTATGGTTTTAATCTTGAGACATGTGTCTGTGGTGCTCCTGTGTGAGGGATCTACTTGGATGAATAAGCTCTTAGGGGTGCCTTATCACTTGGTAACTTGGGTTAACTAACTCGGGATTATCAGCTGAAAGTCCACTATCAAGAGTAACCCTCAATACAGAGCATTTAGTAACCCAAAGAGGTGCTGGACACCAAGGTCTCAAGAAAAGAAAATAAATAAACTATGTGCCTTTGGTGTGTATGTATGGGGGAGAGACTTGAGCAAGTAAGCCCTTAGGGGTGCTTCAACACCTAGCACCTTGAACCAACTGGTTCGGGAGTGTTGACTGAAAGCTTATTTTAAAGAGTTGCCCCCTTACAGAGCACTTAGCTTAAGAACAAAAATAAGTCCTGAAATAACAACAAAAGGATCAATGAATAAAAGTCTCATGGGATGCAACCACAGTGAGTATTCTAGGACATGATAAAGGTCTGAAAGCCCGGAATGAATCTAAGTTGCTATGCATGAAACCACCAAAAATCCTGGGACATGACTTCCACAAGAATGACTCATGTCTCTTGGGATTCCATTCATCATTCTCTTGTTCCAATACTTGCTTAGGGACAAGCAAGCTTTAAGTTTGGTGTTGTGATGCCAGGGAATTTTGGCCAGTTTTACTGACCTTCTCTTTACTATTTTTAGGGTAGTTTCATGCATTTCCTTAGGAAATAAGCTAGTTTTTGGTAGATATTCATTTACATCTTGATTCAAGCATACATTGTGCACTTTACATGATTTCATGAGGATTTTGCATGAATTTAATGACAAATTGGTTGTTGCATTTCCCATGACTTAGACTAGAACTTTGATGCACTTTATTGCTTGATTTCAGGACAAAGGAAGCAAAGAAGAACCACATTAGTAGCTACGTTAGTTACACTAACGTTAACACTAACGTGGAATGGGAGTAGCTTGCAAAGTTAATGAGAAAAGTCATTGCCAATAACGCTCTCGAAACCATCATTGCCCACGTTAAGAGTCACGTTAACTAAGCTAACGTGAACTCTAACGTGGAATAAAGGAATGGAGCCAACGTTAGTGACACTTAACATTATCACTAACGTTGGACCAAGCTCATAAGTGGCCACGTTAGTTGCCGCGTTAACTTAGTTAACGTGGCCTCTAACGTTAAGAAGAAAAGGGGGACGCCAACGTTAGTGTCATTCAATATTCTCACTAACGTTGGCCAAGTCACAAGAAGCCATGTTAACTCCCACGTTAACCTAGTTAACGTGGAAGCTAACGTGAAGAAACTAGGTGGTCGACAACGTTAGTGACACCAAACATTGTCACTAACGTTGGGATGAACACACACTATCCCCAAGAGGCCACATTAACTCCCACGTTAACCTAGTTAACGTGGAAGTTAACGCGAAGAACAAAGGTTGTCGACAACGTTAGTGACACCAAACATTGTCACTAACGTTGGAAGTTGCCAACACAAGCCACAATGAGCCACGTTAACTCCCACATTAACTTAGTTAACGTGGAAGCTAACGTGAGGAGAGGGATGATGAGCCAACGTTAGTGACATTCAACTTTGTCACTAATATTGGAGATGGCTAGCACAGCCACGTTAGAAGCCACGTTAACCTAGTTAACATGGACTCTAACGTGGGAGCTAAGGGGCACATTGGAACGTTAGTGACAATGTTAAATGTCACTAACGTTCTTGAAGATTGGCAAGCCTACGTTAAAAGAGCCACGTTAACTAAGTTAACGTGGACTCTAACGTAGGAAAGGGGGAGGCTTCTCAACGTTATTAGGAAAGTTGAGTCCCAATAACGTCGCGAAGGACAAAGAGGCAACGTTAGTGGCACATTGAGGTTAACGTGGCTCTTACTTGGGTGAGGAACATTAGTGAAAAAGTTGAAAGTTACTAACGTTCTCGAACCAATATTTTCACTAAACGTTAACACCACTAACGTCCTGAGCTAAAGTCTCTGCCCACTTCACAATTTCTCTCTGCAAGTAAAGCCAAGTCCAGTGAAGAAGATAACTGCTTCAAACTCAAGATCCGAAGGCCCAGACCCAAGACTTGAAAAACCAACTAGAAGAGTGGAAGAGTAGTATATATAGGAGTAGCTTTGAATTATTTGGAGAGTTGGAAATTATAGGGAGCCTCTTGGCATAGAACTACTCTCTGTATTTTACTTTCTCTGCACTTCTAGTTTCATCATGTATTCTCCATCTTTGTTTTCATTTTCCAGAGCTATGAACAATTAAACCCCTTTCATTGTGTTAGGGAGCTCTGTTGTAATTTGATGGATCAATACTAGTTTTCGTTATTCTTCTTCTATCTTTTCTCTTGATTTTACTTGAAAGCTTTCATTATTCTTCTTCTATCTTTTCTCTTTATTCAAACTTGGATCTCTTCTAAACCTTGAAAGAGGAATGAAGAGATCAAGCTAGAAATGCTTTCTCATGCTGGACCAAATTGGGTTTGGTTGGGTATGGTGATTATAATCCTACCAACACTTGATTTTAGAATGCATGTGGTATAATCAGTGACCATACTTCATCTCTTCTCATGAGCAATTGACCAAGGAATTGGCTATTGATCAAGATTTGAGAGATTGAATTACCAAGGAATTGGAATTCGATGACTTAAGATTGCCAAGGAGATCAATGAATGCATTGATTGAGGAAGAGATGAAAATGAACTTGATCCGGAGAACGTAACATCTCCTAAGCCCAATGAATCCCCATTTCTGATTTTACCCATTCTCTTTAATTTATGCAATTTACTTTTATGAGCATCTTCCCCATTCCCATTTACAATTCTGTAAGTTACTTTCCGTCATTTACTTTCAGCTCTTTAATTCCAGTATTTACATTTTCTGCTATTTACTTTCCCGCCATTTAATTTCCTGCAACTCTCAAACCAAATTCGGGATTCGCTCAACTAGAACATTCCTCTAATTAAAGTTGCTTGATCAATCAATCCTTGTGGGATTCGACCTCACTCTATTGTGAGTTTTTACTTGATGACAAATTCGGTACACTTGCCGAAGGAAATTTGTTATGAGACAAGTTTTTCATGCATCAATAGGAAATTGAGAACTACTCTCTGTATAATTTACTTTCTCTGCACTTCTAGTTCTAGTTTTTAGGATGTATTCTCCATCTTTGTTTTCCATTTCAAGAGCTATCAACAACTAAACCTCTTTCATTGGGTTAGGGAGCTCTGTTGTAATTTGATGGATCAATACTAATTTTCATTACTCTTCTTCTATCTTTTCTCTTGATTTTACTAGAAAGCTTTCAATCTTCATCCAATTGGGTAGTTATCTTGGAAAAGAAGCTATTCATACTTGGATCTCTTCTGAACCTTGGAAGAGGAATGAAGAGATCATGCTAGAAATGCTTTCCCATGTTGGACCAAATTGGGTTTGGTTAGGTATGGTGACTATAATCCTACCAACACTTGATTTGGGAATGCATGTGGTATAATCAGTGACCATTCTTCATCTCTTCTCATGAGCAATTGACCAAGGAATTGGCTATTGATCAAGATTTGAGAGATTGAATTACCAAGGAATTGGAATTCGATCATTTAAGATTGCCAAGGAGATCAATGAATGCATTGATTGAGGAAGAGATAAAAATGAACTTGATCCGGAGAATGTAACATCTCCTAAACCCAATGAATCCCCATTTCTGATCTTACCCATTCTCTTTAATTTATGCAATTTACTTTTATGAGCATCTTCCCCATTCCCATTTACAATTCTGTAATTTACTTTCCGTCATTTACTTTCAGCTCTTTACTTCCAGCATTTACATTTTCTGCTATTTACTTTCCCGCCATTTAATTTCCTACAACTCTCAAACCAAATTCTGATTCGCTCAACTAGAACATTCCTCTAATTAAGTTGCTTGACCAATCAATCCCTGTGGGATTCGACCTCACTCTATTGTGAGTTTTTACTTGACAACAATTCGGTATACTTGCCGAAGGAAAATTGTTGAGAGACAAGTTTCTGTGCTATCAAGTTTATGGCGCCGTTGCTGGGGATTGATTTTGTATAAACAATGATTAAATTAGAGGATAACTAGATTGAGCATTTTTCTTTTGTTTGATTTAAATTTCTGTTTGAGTTAATTACTTTCAATTTTAGTTATTTTCCTCCCTTCCCCCTACTCCTTTTTCTTAGTTATTTACCATTCAGTATATTAACCCACTAACTGGTTGATATATTGCATCACTCGCACTAACAGCAATTTTAGCAAGAGTACTTTCTGCATCTATTTCCTTGCTTGTGCCTTGTTGGTTGTATGACAGGGAGAAGAAGCGGGGCTTCAACTTCCTTTGATTCTGAACCTGAGAGGACCTTCCTTAGATTAAGGAGGGAAGTAAGAGGAAAGAGAGTAGTTGGTGCTGAGGAAGAGGAGGAGTACTTTGAACCAGACATGGATGAGAACATGGAGAACCATCATGAAGAAGAGACTCACAACCATGGCAGAGAAGGTCTAGCAAATCATGCTGGGCAAGAGAGAAGAGTTCTAGGCTCTTACATCAACCCAAACCCAGGAAACTGTGGGAGTAGCATCCAAAGGCCAACCATACATGCCAACAACTTTGAACTAAAGCCACAGCTCATCACTCTTGTTCAGAACAATTGTTCATTCGGAGGAGGTGTCCAAGAAGACCCCAATCAACATCTAACCACCTTCCTGAGGATATGTGATACTGTGAAGTCTAATGGTGTTCATCCTGACACCTATAGACTACTTCTGTTCCCTTTCTCACATAAGGACAAGGCATCTAAATGGCTGGAATCCTTCCCAAAGGAGAGTTTAGCAACCTGGGAAGATGTGGTAAACAAATTCTTGGCAAGATTCTATCCTCCTCAACGGATCAACAGGCTGAGAGCTGAGGTGCAAACATTCAGGCAGCAAGATGGTGAGACTCTATACGAAGCATGGGAGAGGTTCAAGGACCTGACAAGAAGGTGCCCACCAGATATGTTCAATGAATGGGTGCAGTTACACATTTTCTATGAAGGCCTTTCTTTTGAATCAAAGAAGGCAGTGGACCATTCATCTGGGGGATCTCTGAACAAGAAGAAGACCATTGAGGGGGCCATAGATGTCATTGAAACTGTAGCAGAGAATGACTATTTCTATGCTTTTGAAAGAGGGAACACTAGAGGAGTGATGGAACTAAACAATATGGATGCACTGCTGGCCCAGAACAAGCTTATTACCAAGCAGCTGGCTGACCTCACCAAGAAGATGGAGAGGAACCAAGTAGCTGAGGGAGTGAATACTGAGGCAGAGGAGGAGCAAGAACAAGCCAACTACATTGGAAACTCACCCAGGTAGACCCATGATCCTTACTCCAAAACGTACAACCCTGGTTGGAGGAATCACCCAAACTTTGGGTGGGAAAATCAACAAGATCAAAACCAAGATCAGAGACATCACATCCTCAACAACCATGCAGCTCACCAACATTCCACGCAGAGATCATATCAACACCACCCTAACAACACCTCTCCATATCCATACCAAAACCAAAATGACCCAACTCACCCATCCACTCTCAACTCACCATCATCTGAAGAAAGACTCTCCAAAATTGAGACTCTGCTTGAAGGCATATGCAAAGAGATTCAAGATAATAAGGTATTCAAAGAGGAGGTGCGAGCTAGTATCAAGAACCAGGGGGATACCATCAAGAGGCTGGAATTTCAAGTGGGATACTGATCTGAAAAGATTCCCAAACCTACTGATAGCTTCCCAAGTGACACAGAGAAAAATCCGAGAGGTGAAGCAAAGAAAGTCAGATGGGAAGATTGCAAGATGGTTACTATAAGTAATAAGGAGACAGAGGAAAAGCAAAACAAGCCATTAGAACAACTTGGAGAGACATCAGTAGAGAAATAGGTAAAGGATCACCAAGAACCCAAAAATTTACAAAAAGAGCTGACACAGAAGGAGCTGCTGAAACTCTATGCACCGTTTCCCCAATTACTCGATGGTGCTGTAGAGAAGAGAATATACTCAAGGTTTCTTGACCTGTTTGCAACCCTCCATGTAAACATACTGATGGTATTTTTGTGGAAAACTGAATTTTCCAAAACACCAAAAACTCACCGGCAAGTGTACCGGGTCGTATCAAGTAGTAAAACTCACTTAGAGTGAGGTCGACCCCACAGGGATTGATGGATCAAGCAACTTTAGTGGGTGATTAGTTTAGTCAAGCTAACATTTAAGTGAAATTGGGTGAGACTTGAAGCAACAGAATGTAAATGACAAGGAATTATAAATTACAGAAAGTAAATTGAACAGAAACTTAAAGAGCAAGAAATGTAAATTGCAAGAATCTTAAATGACAAGAAATGTAAATTGCATGAAATATAAAGGGGAGTGGGTGCTGGAAATTAAAATTTAACAGGAAAGTGTAAATAGCAATCAAACAGAGAAGTAAAAGGTGCAAAATCATGCAACAGATCTAAACAGAAAAGGGAAATTGCTTGAAGAATTCAAAACAGAAAAGTAGTGCTTAATTTGCAGCAATTTAAATGTATGTTGAAGATCTCAGGAGTGGAAGAAACTAGAAAGCAAGTCTAGATCTCAAATCCTTCCTTGATCCAACAATAAACAGATTGAAGAATAAAGACAAATGGAAGCAGTAAGAGAACTTTGATTCAAATTGCAATTCACTGAAATTATGCAGCAAGGCAAACAAAGGGAAATCTCAGAGGGAGAATGAAACAGAACTCCTTCAATTCTCCACCCAAGATTCAAAAACAAAGAAAAAAAAACTAAAGAGAGAGAGCTCTCTAATGCTGATGCTCCCTAGTGGAGCCAACCCCTCATACAATTGAGCTCCCTTTGAAAATGAAAGTGATGCCTTTATATAGGCTTTTTACAAAATAAAAATGAAATTGAAATGAAAAACAAATTAAATGAAAATCCCAATTCTAGCTTGTTCTTGTGCCTTTGAGTGATGATGTGGGCTTGGCTTGCTTTGGATTTGAAGAGAGATGGATCTAGTTGGCCTTGGTTTAATTGATGAAGAATTAAATCCAATTTGATTTTTAATTGAATTTTGGACCATGGTGCAACTCCCAGGGCAAAGCTCAGTTGGAAAACCCAACTTAGCTTTCAAGTTGTGCTGTCCGTGTCATTTGATGCGCGTCCAGCCTTGGTTGTGTGCCAAAATTGTGCGCCAAAGTTTGGGGAGCTTGGGGAGGTAGTGCTCAGTTGGAAAAACCAACTGAGCTTTCCTTTGTGGTGCCTTGCTTTCGGCCTCAAGGTCTTAGGTTCAACACTTGGTGGAAGCACTTTTGTGAGCTTTTTTTCTTGTATTTTCATGAGTGGGAGCCCGATAAAGCTCAGTTGAGAAAGTGAACTGAGCTTTATTTTGCTTTCCTTGTTTTCCTTGTGTCTCCCCCTTCGAGACTTGGTGGAAGCATTGGCTGATTTTTTTGCTTATTTTTAGCCCTTAAAGATGCATTTCACTCGTGCCTCAATTTCCTGCCAAATATAGACTATGATACATCGTTGGAAAGCTCTAAATGTCAGCTTTCCAACGCAACTGGAAGCACATCAATTGGACGTCTGTAACTCAAGTTATTGCCCTTTGAAAGAGGCATGGTCATGCTGTGAACGCCCACTTTTAACTTAGCGAAATTTCTTGCCTCCAAGCACATTTTTCTTGTACGGCAAAGCTAAGTTCACTTAGTGAACTGAGCTTTGTGTGCTGATTGTTCATGCTTCCTTGATTTGGTCACGGGCCACGCTTTTAAAAGCGTGGCCTAAGGCTCCAAAGTGTGCTCCAACTTCAAAGTGTGCCCCAAAGCTCTTTTTTTCTCCTTTTTAGCTTATTTTGTGCTTCTTTTTCTTCTTATTTCCTACCAAATTTATAAAATTAAAAGATCAAGGAAATATACCATTTAAGCATAAAAGAATGCAATATTTAAGTACTAATTATCAATTTCTTGTATGAAAAAGCATAGAAAAACATGACATGGTGACATGTCATCACATACCATTCATCAAGGCCCTCCAACAAATGCCCCTCATATATTAAGTATATGAAGGAGCTGCTGACCAGGAAAAGTTCACTCAAGGAAGGACAAACAATAGTGATGAATAAAGAGTGCAGTGCTCTCATTCAACCAGAGTTGCCTATAAAAAGGAAAGACCCAGGGAGTTTTCACATCCCCTGTGCCATAGGAGAAATAATGTTTGATAAAGCACTCTGTGATTTGGGAGCAAGCATCAACTTAATGCCTTTATCCCTTATGAAAAGGCTGCAGATCAATGAGATAATACCAACAGATGTAGTTATCAGGCTGGCTGACAAAACTTAAAAACAAGCAGTAGGAGTGGTTGAAAATGTGCTAGTGAAGGTGGGAAAATACTTCCTTCCCACAGACTTTGTCATCTTGGACATGGAAGAAAGTCACACTCACCCAATCATATTGGGAAGACCGTTCTTAGTTACAGCCAGAGCACTCATAGATGTGGAGCGAGGGGAGCTAATTTTGAGGATCCATGATGAACAACTCAGCTTCAATGTATTCAAACTCTCAAAAGAAACAGATCATAATGAGATACTGAGGGAGGAGGCAAGCACTGAAGCACAACCAACACCTCTGGGAAACCACTTGGTTGAAGAACAAGGGAATCAACAGCTGTCACAACTCAAGGAAAATAAGAAGGAACCTAAACCACCAGAGTCATATGAGACCAGTAAAAGATTCCCTTAGAAGAGGAGGTCACAAAGAGTAAGGCAACATCAAAAGAGACAAAGAAGAAGGCACCAAGGAGGTGGAAGAACAAGAAGATCCCTACAGAGGACTTCTCTCCAGGGGATAAAGTAATCTCAGCCTACTTCCCAGATATTCCACCTCATCTCCCCACTATCCAATCGCAGTTACCTAAGGTCTTCACCATCAACAGAGTTCTTTCCTTAGAACATGTGGAGATCCTTGATGAAGCCAATGGATATAGGTCTACTGCAAGAGGGGAAGATCTGAAGCATTACCAACCGCCATGACAAAGGCAAAATGTCAAGCTAGTGATGCTAAAGAAGCACTTCATGGGAGGCAACCCATGTTTTACATGCTTTTAAAAGTAGTTAATAATGCAAGGTTCAGGGATTTCAAATCAACTTGACATGGACTTGAATGAATCCTTGTGTGCAACATATAGTGAAGAACAAGTTTGGTGTTCAAGGCACACTAAGAGAACATCAATGTAACCCATATCATGTCACTCTTAGGGGCCTTGAACAAATCTTTTACACCACACGGCACCAAACTAAGTTTGGTGTTGCCAATGTTGCACACATGGATGTTGAGTTAGTCAGTTGGTTTGCTCTATTGAATGGCATTTAGTTAGTTAAAACAAAAACTTTAAAAAGTAGTTATTCTTTTAATTTTGCCACCACTTTCCACACATATTTTATTTTTTTTATTTTTTTTAATCACAATTCTTTTATTTTGTAGGAGAAAAGAAAGGGGTATTGAAGTGGATTGAGTGGACAATTAAATGAGGAGGGTTCGGCCACTTCATGAAGGGAGAGTACACACATGTCTCAAGGGGAAATGCATTGGGAAATGTGCCATGCAACATTGAAAGAATGAGACCCTTGAAGACCGAACCAATCTCCCTCATAAAGATGATGATCCTTGTGTTCATCCCCTGCAGAACCCCATCCGTTCATCATACACCAACCCCATCAATCCACACCTTTCATCCACACACCACTTCCCTATATAAGTGGTTCGCACTAAGTACACCCTTAACATTCCAATTTCACTCCCCACACTTCTCAGTCTCAAAACCAAACACTCTTCCCCTTCATTGCACCAAAGCTTAACCTAACCGAATTCCCTCACCTATCCATACCTTCCACTACCTTCACACATCAACTCCTACTTATGGCATCATCAAGTGCCAAGAGGCAAAAGAGGAAAGAACCGGTGGAGAGCGTCCCTTTCGATGAAAAGAGATTCAAAACTGCGTTCTATGAATAGGAATTTGAGCGGATAAAGCTCAAGAAAATACTGCCTGAGTTAACGTTCCAAATTGACGAGGATGAGTGCCCACAGATTCGAGAGAAGATTGAACAAAGAGGGTGGCAAAGGCTCACGAACCCAGAGGGGAAGATCAATGCAAACCTCATCAAAGAGTTTTATGCAAATGTGGTTAGAGAAGACAAAACTAAGGCCCCAACCTTCAAAAGTTACCCAAGAGGAAGAGAGGTGGACTTCAGCCCAAATGCTATAATAAGAACTCTTCAGCTGAAATCACCACATTTTGATGAGTTTAGTTATCATGCAAGGATAAGTAAGAGCCCTGACAATGATGAACTCGAAGAAATAGTGACTGACATATGTGTCATAGGAGCTGACTGGGAAAGATATGCGGATAAGAGACCCCGGTTCATCAAAAGGGGAGACCTTAGCCCGAAAGCCAAGGGATGGTTTGAACTCGTGATGAGGTCTATCCTCCCAGCTGCAAATAATTCAGAGGTCAATATTAATCGAGCAACTATGGTACATTGCCTAGTACAGGGTGGAGAAATCAATGTGCATGAACTCATAGCTGAGGGGATTCAAGAGTCAGCTGAGAAGGTTGATTCGGGTGCCAGGCTTTGGTACCTCAGCACCATTCTCAGATTGTGTACAAAGGGCAAGGTAGTCTTCGAGGATAGCAATCCAGACTGGGTGAACCCTGGGAGGCTAGTTACACTTCAGCGTCTGATCTATACTACGCCCGCCCAACAACAAAGAAGACCTCAAATAGGAAAGCGAAAACCAAAAGAAGGAGCCCACCAAGAAGAATCTCATCAGGAAGAACACCAACAAAGGGAATATTATGACCCAACCAACATAAACCTGAATCACATTCATGGAGCCATTGAGGAACTAGCAAGGAGTTATATGGAGGGACAAGAACAACAACTGCATGTTCAAGCTCAAAGGATGGATCGTCAAGAAGAACTCCTTTCTAATTGGATGAATCAACAAGGGGAGTGGCAGAAACAGTAAATGGAACATTGTTCCCAGCTCACTCAAGCTATCAATCAAGTGTCTGAAAGGCAAGAGTGTCAAGATAAGCGCCTTCAAGAACTCAACCAACGCCAGCTAGCTCAGATGAAGGCATTCAATGAGTTCAGTGTACTTAATGAAGGACGGCAACTACATAGGGAGGAGTTCAACATAAACACTCAAGCCAAGTTGAACTACATGTCTAGTCATATGCATAATCTATACTATGCCATCCCTACATATGATGAGGTCCAAAAAGATTTTATGGAACAAGAAGAAAGGAAGGTAAAACAGCAGAAGGAAACATGAAAAAGAAGATGGAAGATGCTGGTTTTTGGAAGAAGTTGATTGGAAAAGGCAAGGGAAGTGGGAGTACAAGCACTCAAGAGAAACACAAAGAGGACAAGCAAGAGGAAGAGCATGGAAAACCCCATGAGTAAAAGGTGGTGGAGTTCCCTCTTTGTTCCATCTTTTTCAAGCTTTAAATAAGGAAAATCATGTATGAAATAGAACATGTTCCATGGTAGTTTAGAAATTTTCAATTCTGTCTTTATGTTTTTCATTGCCTAGGTCTATGATTACTAGTCAAGTTGCCTGTTTTCAATTCCATCCTGCTTATTGTGTTGCTTGTCTTCTTTTGAATTAAACAAAAAGAGAATGTTTGTTATCAAAGACCAGAGTGGAGTTCATATTGTGGAGTAAGTTCCTTAGTGTGTGAGGTGGTCATAAGTTAGCTAAGTTGGTTCACCAACAAGGGTGAGAAGACAACTATCTGTCCTGAATCATATGCTTGAAACACACCCCATGAGACTAGCTAAATAACAAGATCCTAATAAGAAAAAGGGAAAAGAACAATAAGAGTTGAAAAAGAAAGAAAAGTTAATAAAGAATAAGGCTAGGCACCAAGGGTTTTAAACTTGAGAGATGTGTCTGTGGTGCTCCTGTACCAAGGATCTGCTTGGATGAATAAGTTCGTAGGAGTGCTTCATCACTTGGTAACTTGGGTTAACTAACCCGGGATTATCAACTGAAAATCCACTATCAAGAGTAACCCTCACTACAAAGCATTTAGTAACCCAAAGAGGTGCTGGACACCAAGGTCTCAAGAAAGGAAATAACAACCCATGTGCCTGTGGTGTATATGTATGGGGGAAAGAGACTTGAGGGAGTAAGTCCTTAGGGGTGTCTTAAAACCTAGCACCTTGAACCAACTGGTTCGGGAGTGCTGGCTGAAAGCTTATCTTAAAGAGTTGCCCCCTCATAGAACACTTAGCCTAAGAACACAAATAAGCCCTAAAAACAATAAAGGATCAATGAATAAGAGTCTCATAGGGTGCAATCAAGTGAGTATTCTAGGACATGATAAAGGTCTGAAAGCCAGTGAAGGAATGAACCTAAGTTGCTATGCATGAAACCACCATAAAACCAAGGGTATGACCTCCACAATAATGACTCATTCCTCTTGGCATTCCATTCATCATTCTCTGGTTCCAGTACTTGCTTAGGGACAAGCAAGCTTTAAGTTTGGTTTTGTGATGCCAGGGCATTTTGGCCAGTTTCACTGACCTTTTCTTTACTATTTTAGGGTAGTTTCATGCATTTTCTTAGGAAATAAGCAAGTTTTGGATAGAATTTAACTTACATCTTGATTTAAGCATACATTGAGCACTTTACATGATTTCATGAGAATTTTGCATGAATTAGATGACAAATTGGATGATGCATGTCTCATGATGTGGATTAGAACTTTGATGCACTTTATGGCTTGATTTCAGGACAAAGGAAGCAAGGAAGAACCACGTTAGCAGCCACGTTAGTTTAACTAACGTGACCACTAACGTGGAATGGGAGCTAGCTTACAACGTTAATGAGAAAAGTAATCGCCAATAACGCCCTCGAAGCCATCATAACCCACGTTAAAAGTCACGTTAACTAAGTTAACGTGAACTCTAACGTGGAAGAAAGAAAATGGAGCCAACGTTAGTAATACTTACCTTTGTCACTAACGTTGGACCAAGCTCATAAGTGGCCATGTCCAGAGCCACGTTAACTTAGTTAACGTGGACTCTAATGTTGGGAAGCAAAAGAGAAGCCAACGTTAGTGATACTCACCTTTGTCACTAACGTTTGCCAAGCCACAATGAGCCACGTTAACTCCCACATTAACTTAGTTAACGTGGAAGCTAACGTGGAGAAAGCATGTGATCGCCAATGTTAGTGACACTTACCTTTGTCACTAACGTTGGGGTGAACCCACACAAGCCACTATGAGCAACGTTAACTCCCACGTTAACTAAGTTAACGTGGAAGCTAAAGTAGATAAGAGGGATGATGAGCCAACGTTAGTGACACTCACCTTTGTCACTAACGTTGGAGATGCCTAGCATTACTATGTTAGAAGCCACGTTAACCTAGTTAACGTGGGCTCTAACATGGGAAGTAGGGGCACCTTGGAATGTTAGTGACAAAGGTAAGTGTCACTAATGTTCTCAAAGAATTGGCAAGCCTACGTTAAGAGCCACGTTAACTAAGTTAACGTGAACTCTAACGTGGGGGGAGGGAAGTCTCTCAACGTTATTGGAAAAGGTCAGTCCCAATAACGTGTGCGAAGGACCAAGAAGCAACGTTAGTGATCACGTTAGTGCCACTAACGTTGAAGTTAACATGGATCATCCCTGGGTGAGGAACGTTAGTGAAAAAGGTGATTGTCACTAACGTTTTCGAACCCACATTCTCACTTAATGTTAACGCCACTAACGTCCTGAGCTAACCACCCTGCCTACTTCACACTTTCTCTCTGCAAGCAAAGCTAAGCCCACTGAAGAGTATAACTGCTTCAAACTCAAGATCTAAAGGCCCATATCTAAGACTTGAAGAACCAACTAGAAGATCAGAAGAGTAGTATATATAGGGGAAGTTTTGAATCAAGAAAAGAAAAGAGCTTTTGGGGGACGGGAAATTGAGAACTACTCTCTGTATAATTTACTTTCTCTGCACTTCTAGTTCTAGTTTTTAGGATGTATTCTCCATCTTTGTTTTCTATTTCAAGAGCTATGAACAACTAAACCCCTTTCATTGGGTTAGGGAGCTCTGTTGTAATTTGATGGATCAATACTAATTTTCATTACTCTTCTTCTATCTTTTCTCTTGATTTTACTAGAAAACTTTCAATCTTCATCCAATTGGGTAGTTATCTTGGAAAAGAAGCTATTCATACTTGGATCTCTTCTGAACCTTCGAAGAGGAATGAAGAGATCATGCTAGAAATGCTTTCTCATGTTGGACCAAATTGGGTTTGGTTGGGTATGGTGACTATAATCCTACCAACACTTGATTTGGGAATGTAGGTGGTATAATCAGTGACCATACTTCATCTCTTCTCATGAGCAATTGACCAAGGAATTGGCTATTGATCAAGATTTGAGAGATTGAATTACCAATGAATTGGAATTCGATCATTTAAGATTGCCAAGGAGATCAATGAATGCATTGATTGAGGAAGAGATGAAAATGAACTTGATTCGGAGAATGTAACATCTCCTAAGCCCAATGAATCCCCATTTCTGATCTTACCCATTCTCTTTAATTTCTGTAATTTACTTTTATGAGCATCTTCCCCATTCCCATTTACAATTCTGCAATTTACTTTCCGTCATTTACTTTCAGTTCTTTACTTCCAGCATTTACAATTTCTGCTATTTACTTTCCCGCCATTTAATTTCCTGCAACTCTCAAACCAAATTCTGATTCGCTCAACTAGAACATTCCTCTATATAAAGTTGCTTGACCAATCAATCCCTGTGGGATTCGACCTCACTCTATTGTGAGTTTTTACTTGACGATAATTCGGTATACTTGCCGAAGGAAAATTGTTGAGAGACAAGTTTCCGTGCTATCACCAACTCCTTGCTTGTTTGTGGCATTTGAACGCCAAAACTGAGCATGGGTTGGGCGTTTAAGACTAGCTCTCCATCCTTTTCTGGCGTTTGAGCGCCAGAATCATTCCTCTCTGGGCTCTTACTGTCCTCAGAGGGATTTTGGATGATATTTTGCTCATCCTCTGTCAGTTGTTCTTTCTTTGGCTTTCTGCTGCTCTGAAGCGAGGTATTTAATGTTTTCCCACTTCTTAATTGAACTGCCTGCCACTCGTCTATTATCTGCTTTGATAACTGCTGTTTTGTCTGATTCAATTGTGCCTTTATATTTTTATTAGCATTTTTGGTGTCTTGTAGCATCTCCTTGAATTCTGCTAGCTGTTTTGTTAGAAAGCACAATTGTTGATTAAGTTAAGTAACTTGTTCTCGAGGACCAAGTTCAGTAGATACTGCTTTGGCTTCTTCTTTTATGGAGGACCCATTACTTATGTACAGATGCTGGTTTCTGGCAACTATATCAATAAGCTCTTGAGCCTCTTTAATAGTTTTCCTCATGTGTATAGATCCACCAGCTGAGTGGTCTAGGGACATCTGAGCTCCTTCTGTAAGCCCATAGTAGAAGATGTCTAACTGCACCCACTCTAAAAACATTTTAGAGGGGTATTTCCTTAGCATCCCTCTGTACCTTTTCCATGCATTATAAAGGGATTCATCATCCTCTTGTTTAAAGCGTTGGATATCCAGCCTTAGCTGTGTCATCCTTTTTGGAGGGAAATATTGATTCAGAAATTTGTCTGATAACTATTTTCATGTCCTTATGCTTGCTGTGGGTTGGTTATTTAACCACCTTTTAGCTTGATCTTTTATAGCAAACGGAAACAGTAACAGTCTGTATACATCCTGATCTACCTCTTTGTCACGTACTGTGTCAGCAATTTGCAAGAATTGTACCAGAAACTCAGTAGGTTCCTCCTGTGGAAGACCGGAATACTGGCAGTTTTGCTGCACCATGACAATGAGCTGAAGATTTAGCTCAAAACTTCCTGCTTTGATGGAGGGTATACAGATACTACTCCCATATGCAGCAGTAATGGGGTTAGCATATGACCCCAGAGTCCTTCTGGACTGTTCATTTCTACTTAGATCCATGACGGAGAAAGGGAGATGATGTGAATTGCAAGTAAAATATATTTTATTTTATTTTTTGTTTTATTTAATTAAAAATTACCGAAAAAAATGAAATAAAATAAAGTAAAATAATTAGAAAATAAAATATAGATTTCGAAAATTAAAAGAAAAAGAGAATAAAAAGAAATTTGAATGTTGAATTGACTAATTAATTGAAAAGATTTGAAAATTTTTTAATATGATTTTTGAATAAGATTTTGAATTTTGAAAAGATTTGATTTTTAAAATAAAAATCTGAATTTTTAAAGGTAATTTTCGAAAAATCAGTTAAAATAAAGGGAAAGGATATTTTTGAATTCAATGAGGAAAGAGAAAAATAATAAAAAGACACAAAACTTAAAATTTTTTGATCCAATGCTCCTTATTTTCGAAAATTTTAGAGGGAAAACACCAAGGAACACCAAACTTAAAAATTTTAAGATCAAAATACAAAGAAGACTCAAGAACACCTTGAAGACTTACAAGAACAACAAGAACAAGATCCAAATATTCAAGAACATAAAATGGAACACCAAACTTAAAACTTTTAGAAAACTAAGAATAACTTTTCAAAAATTAAAGAAAAATAACAAGAGAACACCAAACTTAAAAGTTTGGCACCAAATTTAATCAAAGAAAAATTATTTTTAAAAAAGTTTTAAAAGGAAAATTCCTAATTACCAGGAACATAAACACAACGCTCTAGCCAATTGAGTTATAAATTTAAAGTGTTTTAATACGGTATTTAATGTATAATTTTTTTTTTTTGAAAACTGATATTTTGAAAAAGCACAAGAAAAAAAAGAAAAATCACAAAACAAGAAAAACTAAAGATCAAACAAGAAAAATAAACAAGAACAACTTGAAGATTAAGAAAGAACAATGAATATAAATTCGAAAATTTAAAAGAAAATAAAAACATGTAATTGACACCAAACTTAAAATATGAAACTAAAATCAAACAGGAAAACTCAATTATTAGTTTGTAAAAATTTTCGAAAAAGATTAAAAAGAGAAAATAAGAATTTAAAAAAATTCAACCAAAAACAATGATAGAAGACTCTAAACCAAAAAAGAAAAATTTTTCCTAATCTAAGCAACAAAATAAACCGTCAGTTGTTCAAACTCGAATAATCCCCGGCAACGGCGCCAAAAACTTGGTGCACGAAATTGTGATTCACACTTTTCACAACTCCGCACAACTAACCAGCAAGTGCACTGGGTCGTCCAAGTAATACCTTACGTGAGTAAGGGTCGATCCCACGGAGATTGTTGGCTTGAAGCAATCTATGGTTACCTTGTAAATCTTAGTCAGGAGATTAATTATGATTATCAGTTTGAATTGCAAAAAATAAAAGAGCATGAAATAAATACTTGTTATGCAGTAATGGAGAATATGTTGGAGTTTTGGAGATGCTTTGTCTTCTGAATCTCTGCTTTCCCCCTGTCTTCTTCTTCACGCACACAAGGTTCCTCCTATGGCAAGTTGTGTGTTAGTGGATCACCGTTGTCAATGGCTACCATCCGTCCTCTCAGTGAAAATGGTCCAGGTGCGCTGTCACTGCACGGCTAATCATCTGTCGGTTCTCACTCATGCTGGAATAGGATCCATTGATCCTTTTGCGTCTGTCACTACGTCCAACCCTTGTGAGTTTGAAGCTCGTCATAGTCATTCAATCTTTGAATCCTACTCGGAATACCACAGACAAGGTTTAGATTTTCCGAATTCTCAAAAATGCTGCCAATGGATTCTAGCTTATACCACGAAGATTCTGATTAAGGAATCCAAGAGATACTCATTCAATCGAAGGTAGAACGGGAGTGGTTGTCAGGAACGCGTTCATAGATTGAGAATGGCGATGAATGTCACGGATCATCACATTCATCATATTGAAGTGCGAATGAACATCTTAGATAGAAACAAGCGTGTTTGAATGGAAAACACAAATAATTGCATTAATTCATCGAGACACAGCAGAGCTTCTCACCCCCAACAATGGAGTTTAGAGACTCATGCTATCAAAGAGTACAAAGTTCAGATCTAAAAATGTCATGAGGTATAAAATAAATCTTTAAAAGTTGTTTAAATACTAAACTAGTAACCTAGGTTTTCAGAAAATGAGTAAACTAAGATGGATAGTGCAGAAATCCACTTCTGGGGCCCACTTGGTGTGTGCTGGGGTTGAGACTTGAGCTTTACACGTGCCTAGGCTGTTTCCAGAGTTAAACGCCAGGTTGTAACCTGTTTCTGGCGTTTAACTCCAACTTGTAACCTGTTTCTGGCGTTTAATGCCGGAATGCAACATGGAACTGGCGTTGAACGCCAGTTTACATCATTTATCCTTGAGCAAAGTATGGACTATTATATAGTGCTGGAAAGCCCTGGATGTATACTTTCCAACGCAATTGAGAGCGCACAATTTGGACTTCTATAGCTCCATAAAATCCATTTCGAGTGCAGGGAGGTCAGAATCCAACAACATCTGCAGTCCTTTTTCAGCCTGAATCAGATTTTTGCTCAGCTCCCTCAATTTCAGCAAGAAAATACCTGAAATCACAGAAAAATACACAAACTCATGGTAAAGTCCAGAAATATGAATTTTTCCTAGAAACTAATAAAAATATACTAAAAACTAACTAAAACATGCTAAAAACTACATGAAATTATCCCCAAAAAGCGTATAAAATATCCGCTCATCAACCATCCAACACAACATTCAAGTGGGCAAAATTATTATCCTTAAGCTTTAATTTCTCACTTGAATATGGGTTGCTTGAGATGGATAGAAAACTTAGAGCTCTTTGTGGAGTTAAGAGTAGAAGAGAATTGGTTAGTGGGTGGAAATGCCAATCAAGGTTCCTTATGGTTGGAAACTCAAAGTCTAAGTACAATGGTTGGTATAGTTCTCAACTAAAGGGGTCTAGGAAGATGCTTGGGTGTTCACTTGAGAATTTGGATCACCTCTCACCCAATTGGAATTGTGACGATCAACTTGAAGATGGGTGTCAAAACAAAGTGTGGGATCCCGGATCGCACAAGGAAAATCAAATTTGGGAGCCCATGGCTTGTGTGGAACTCCATCAAGGCTTGGAGTTATCATCTTTGAAGACTAAAGCTTATTGGAGATTCAAGCATTGGTGGATGTTCAAGGATAGCTTCAAGCACAAGCCACCTTAAGAGGAGCTCCCCATAAGTCCAACTTAAGGACAATAAACAAAAGCGCTAGGTGGGAGACACCCCACCATGGTAATATCTTTTCATTTTTCTCTTTTGTAAATATTGGTAGAATTAGTTTAAATTCATATTTAGAGTAGTTTGTTGAATCTATTTGGTGGTCTAATATGTTAAATAAGGTTTTATGGTATTTGGGTAGCTGTTTGGAGGTTTGGAATGCTTGGATTGGTGCAAGAACATGGAAAAATTTTGAAAAACAGAGCACCTACCCGCGCATGCACGCACCTGGCGTGTACGCGTGCCTCAAGCATTTTCGACCATCCACGCGGGCGCGCCATGTGCGCGGACGCGTGGATTGAAAAATCTCACCCCTCCATACATTGACCCGAGAGTTGCGCCTACACTTTGCCAACACCATGCCTGAAGCACAAACCACCCGCGCGTGCGTGCACATGGCGCGTACGCGTCCTTGAAGCTAATCGCGCAATGCGGGTGCACGCACGCTGTGCGCGTGCGCGCCGATAGCCCCACCTGCCCTCCTGGTACATGTTCCAAAGAGTTTTGCCCAGTTTGTGCCTATTCTGTGCCTGAAACCCACGCGTGCGCGCACCTGGCGCGTACGCGTCCTTTGGCCAAACTGCGCATCGGCGCGGAAGCGTGCATGACGCGTCCGCGCCGGTAAAAAAAAAATTTCTTTTCTTCCATTTTCTTTTATTGCATTTGCCTATTTTCATTCGTTGTATTTTAATTTTGTTTTTATAGCTTATTCTTATTTTCTTTTCTAAGTTTCTTATTTTAATAATGGTGTTGAATGCTCTTACTTAATTGTTGAGAATTTCTTCGTTACTATTGGTGCTTTGTGACTTGTTTGGCATTAATTGTTATACTTACGCTACACACAAGATTAGTGCTTTAGTCCTTCCTGACTCATGATCCCTTGTTTTTGTACCTCATCATCATTGAGTTAGGATGGGACCAAATGCTCTCATGCTTATCACTAATCTTGTTTGTGTCAAATATTGATTAAGCTTGATGCAACATGCTCTTCATGACATGTACCCATGCTTTGACTTTTCCCTTGCATCAAGTATTAGTCGATATGCCCTTTGCCTATATTGCTCTCTCACTTACATGCGTAGCTAACATGTAGTGAGAACCATACTTTTATTTGGCATTAGCCCCCTCCTATGTTCTAATTGCTTTCATATCTTTGTTGTAGGCTTAATTTTCTTTCTTTTTCTCTCCTTTAAGGTTGGCCACCAAGAAGGAAAGGATTGTAAAGGCTTCTAAATGGGGCAACAAACAAGTCCTCATGCACAACATTTTGAAGGAGCTCATTGATGACATGTCACCATGTCATGTTTTTCTATGCTTTTTCATACAAGAAATTGATGATTTGTGCTTAAATATTGAATGCTTTTGTGCTTAAATGGTATATTTTCTTGATCTTTTAATTTTATAAATCTTGTAGGAAATAAGAAGAAAGAGAAGCAAAGAAGCACAAAATAAGCTAAAAAAGAGAAAAAAAGAGCTTTGGGGAACACTTTGAAGTTGGAGTACACTTTGGAGCCTTAGGCCACGCTTTTAAAAGCGTGGCCCATGACCAAATAAAAGGAAAATAGGCAATCAGCACAAAGCTCAGCTCACTTGGAGAGCTGAGCGCTACAAGAGTGCAAAATGAGCTTGGAAAACAAAATTTTGGCTAAGTTAAAATCTGAGCGCTCACAGCATGACCATGCCTCCTTCCAAGGGCTATAACTTGAGCTACAGATGTCCGATTGATGTGCTTCCAGTTGCGTTGGAAAGCTGACATTCAGAGCTTTCCAACGATGTATGGCAACCTATATTTGGCATGAAATAGAGGCACGAATGAAATGCATCTTTAAGGGCCAAAAACAAGCAAAAAAATCAGCAAATGCTTCCACCAAGGCTCGAAGCTGGAACCTCACTCCAAGGCAAAGTAGCGCTCACTTAAAGAGTGCTGTGCTCTCCATAATGCTCACTTTGTGAGCTGAGCTTGGTCTTTCCTTTCCTTGTTTCTTGGCCTCATATTGGGCTCAGCTCACAAAGTGAGCAGAGCGCTACCCATGGGCATCAAGCAGCACAATTTGACACGGCCAGGGGCACACAAGGAGCGCACAAATTTGGCACCAAGGCACCAATGCTCAGCTCACTTTGTGAGCTGAGCTCTCCCCTGATGCCTTCCCCAAGCAATTTTCACAAGGGCCCAAAATTCAACCAAAATTCCATTTAAATTCAATTCTTCTCCAAATTGCATCAAGGCCAACCAAAACCATTTCTCCTCAAATCCAAAGTAAGCAAAGCCCACATCATCACTCAATGGCACAAGGATTAGATAGATTAGGAATTTCATTTAATTGTATTTTGTTTTTCATTTCATTTTCATTTTGTAAAGCCTATATAAGGCATTATTTTCATCTTTGTTTGGGGAGCTGGATTTTAGAGAGCACTAGGGGGAATTGGGAAGGAGAATTGATCTCTCTTCTTCCTTGTTCTTGCTTCTACACTTTTACTTTTCTTGCTTTGAATTTTGGGTGGAGAATTGAAGAAATTCTGTTTCAATCTCACCTTGAATTCTCTCTTGTTCTTTTACTGCATAATTCAAATTTCATTTGCTGTTTTAAATCTTCTTCTTCTGCAATCTGTTCTTTTACTTTTCTGTAATTATTCTCTTGTTGGATCAAGGACGGACTTGAGATCTAGACTTGTTTTCTAGTCTCTTTGATTTCCTGAGATCTTCAACCACTTTTAAATTACTGCAAATTAAGCATTGCTTTCTATTTTTTTAATTCTTCAAGCACTTTTCTTTAAAATCTGCTGCATTTGATTTCACATTCTAGTTCTCAGATTGATTGCTCTCTGATCTCCTTGTTCCCGATTTACTTTCCTGCACTTTTGTTCCTCTGCACTTTACAGTTGAGTTGTTGTGATCTTGATTTATTCTTCCTGCAATTTAAATTTTCAGTTGCTTGATCTATTGCTTTCTTTAATTTTCAGCACCCACTCCCCTTTATATTTCATGCAATTTACATTTCTTGTCATTTAAGATTCTTGCAATTTACATTTCTTGCTCTTTAAGTTTTCTGCCCATTTACTTTCTGCAATTTATAATTCCTTGTCATTTATATTCTGTTGCTTCAAGTTTCACCCAATTTCACTTAAATATTAGCTTGACTAAACTAATCACCCACTAAAGTTGCTTGATCCATCAATCCCTGTGGGATCGACCTCACCCTAAGTGAGTTTTACTACTTGATACGACCCGGTACACTTGCCGGTGAGTTTTTGGTGTTTTGGAAAATTCAGTTTTCCACAAAAATACCATCACTCATCAATTGTAGCAACTCATCCACTTTGCTCTTCTTTACATTCACCGAGGACGGTGCAAATTTCTAAGTGTGGGGAGGTTGTCTGATCGATCTCCATGGGTAACAATTTTCTTTTTCAACACCAATTTTTCAATTTTTGCCTTTGTTAGATTAGTTGTTGCATTGCATGATAGGTTGCATGTTAGTTAGAATTTTTAAATATTTTACCACTTCTTTTTATGTTAGGACTACTTGGTTAGGGTGATGATCTCTTTTCCAAGAAACTGTTTTTAGGGTACCCTACCAATTTGAAAAAAATTTTCCTTCTTGTTAAACTTGCTTGAAGAATGTATTTTGGAACATGGTTTTTGAGCTAAGAACACAAGCATGTGAGTTTTGAGCCCAATTGTGTGGTTACAACTTATAATCACTTATTTTCATTCTTGTGTGCATTATTCTTTTTCTATGATTGTAATCTTTGATTTGTTTGATTCTTTATGTCCATTATTTTGTGTATTCATGCATTTATATGATTGAGGCTATCATTTCATTTAGTTCACTTACCCAAATAGCCTACCTTTCATCAACCATTGTTAGCCAATTTTGAGCCTATTTAATCCCTTTTGTTCTTAATGTTAGCACATCACTACCCCTAAGTGAAAAACAATAATGTCCTTAATTTGGTTCTTTGATTAGCTTAGTCTAGTGAGGGTGTGTATCATTTGGGTATGGGAAACTTTGGACATTGGTTGATGTAAAAGTATAATTTTTGTTGAAAATATTGGAAATTGGGTACATATTCATGCACTATATGTAAAACCATATGCATTGATGTGTTTGTATATACTTTAAAAAATCAATGCATATGAAATGTTAATTAAAGAGAATGCATGAGTATGTGAAAAAGTGGGAGTCATGGGTAGCTAGGTTGTGTATTAGAATTGTATAGGTTGTTATATGTGTTAGGTGATAGCTTAGGCTAATCAAAAATTCAAATTTCAAGCTCACTTGACCATATGCATCCTACCTTGACCCTAGCCCCATTACAACCTATGAACAAGTCCTCATGATGAATGTATGCATGCATTGAATAATTGTTGATTGTTAGATGAAAAACAAATCATGGAAAGCATGATTAGAAGAGAATTGAGTGATCGACCCTATACACTTGAGCGATTGGAGTGGATACACTTCCGGTGAGGGTTTGATGCTCAATTCCTTGTTCCCGGCTTTCATGAGCTTTTCTTCTAGCAAGCCTATTTGAACTTCATTTTGATATTTGAATTGGTAGAGTTTGTGAGTCGTCATATGATCTTAGCCTTACTTGCTCATGTATGTCTTGGGGATTGATTTACTTTTAACCAAGTAGGTAGAATCATTGTGTATATAGTTGCATTCATATAGATAGGTGCATGTAGTTTATTTGCATTGAATAAATGTTCATAACCCTTTTCTTGTCCTTCTTTATTCTTAGCATGAGGACATTCTTGGTTTAAGTGTGGGGAGATTTGATAAACACCAATTTTGTGGTTTATCTTGTGCTTAATTTGGGGGATTTTATCACATTTTCTCACATTTATTCAATGAAATAGCATGGTTTTGCAATTTTCCCTTGATTTGTGCTTAAATGTGAAAACAAGCTTTTTAGGCCTTAAAATAGCCAAATTTAACTCACTTTAATTCCATTCGATGCCTTGATATGTTTGTTAAGTGGTTTCAGGTTTAGAAGGCATAGATTAGACTGAAGGAGTGAAGAAAAAGCATGCAAAGTGGGAGAACTCATGAAGAAATGAAGGAACCGTAAAGCTGTCAAGCCTGACCTCTTCGCACTCAATCGACCATAACCTGTACTATAGAGGTCCAAATGAGACGGTTCCAGTTGCGTTAGAAATCTAACATCCGTGGCTTTGACATGATATAAAATTTTCCATATGTTACTTCGCGTATAGGGGTGCGCATGCGTCATGTACGCGTGTGCGCCGATGCTGCTCGTAGCCCACTAAAGTGAAATCGCCCCCATCGATTTTTGAAGCACTTTGGGCCCAACCCAACTCATTTCTAATGCTATTTCATGCAAAATTCAAGCTTGGGCAAGGGGGTAAAAACTGTTTGGTAGTATAGCATCATGTAGGTTAGTTTCTAGAGAGAGAAGCTCCCTCTTCTCTCTAGAATTAGGTTAGGTTAATCCATCTTAGATCTAGGTTTAATTCCATGTTCTCATCTTATTTCCTTTACAATTTCTTGTTCTACTACTCTATTCTTCTTAGTTTTCTTGTTAATTTTATTTTTATGTCTCTTTTATGTCTATGAACACTCATGTTGGATCTTGTTTACGTTTGATGAAATTTAATGATGATGTTTGTTTTATTGATGATTTGAGTTGTTGATTTACTTTCCTTGCAATTTGTAGTTGGTAGATTTTACTATTCTTGCACATTTACCATAATTTCCATTTGTACCCACCAAGTGTTTGACAAAAGGCTTGGTTGGGCTTTAGAGTAGATTTTGAGCATTCTTGGCTTTGAAAGAGTAATTAGGCAATCTTGAGTCATGAATACCCAATTTACATTGATGATCTAGAGTTGTTAGTTAATATTATTTCCATTGACGCTAATCTTTTGCTAATCCAATTAGTGAGTTGATTAGGACATTTGGATTGAGATTAACTAGTCTTGTTTGACATTCTCCCTATGTGAAGATAACATGATACCTTCTTCCATTTGTTGGAGTTAACTAAATAAGATGAATTAATCATTGAATGACTATGATAGAAAGCCTATATTCTCAATTCCTTGCCATAAATGTCTCTCTTTATTAATTACTTTCTTTGATTTCTCTTTTTAATTTTCTTGTCATTTATTTTATTGCCCCTTTTATAAACCAAACCCCCCTTGCATCTTCATAACCAATAATTGAGCACTTCATTGCAACTCCTTGTGAGATGACCCAGAGTTCAAATACTTCGGTTAATTCTTTTTTGGGGTTTGTACTTGTGACACAACCAATATTTTTGATTTGGAGGATTGTTTGTTGGTGTAGAACTATACTTGCAACGAGAATTCATTCATTTTGTGTGAAATTCTGTACCGACACGACAATTTTCTTAAATCAACCTTCCAAAAATAAATTCAAGAAAAAATTTGCTAGTGAAGGCCACAAGGTTTGAACTCATGGGCAAGGGGATTAAGGGAAGCGCTACCCTTGAAAGGAAATAAGCCAAAATTGCCTGAAGTGCATTCCCTGGGGTTCGAACCATGCACATCATGGAAGCAGGGAAGGAGGCGTTGCTTTGTTGCACAAAGGAAAAGGGCCAGCAATGCTTCCCCAAGGATTCAAACTTGAGTTCACACTAGAGACAAGGAGGAAGCTACGCTCATGCCATGAACCGAGTGCTCTCCCTTGTCTTGCCAAGCCTTGTCACGCACCAACATTGATACGGCCAGGGAGCACCAATGCTGTGCTCATGCCATGAACCGAGCCTTGCCCTGGGAGTAACACCCATGGGCTAAAAATTCAATCAAAATTCCAAATTAAGTAAAGTCTTCACAAAATAAAAAAGGCCCATTCCAAATTCTGAGTTCCAAAAATAGGAAGTGTATAAATAGAAGTTAGTTAGATTTAGAAAGAAGGGGATTTTACTTGGGAATTTTTTCATTGGAGTTCACTTTAATCTTTGAATATTCACTGTTAGTTGGGAGAGTGGGGAGGAGAATTGAGCTCTCTTCCTCTGGGATTTTCTTTTCTACTTACTTGACTCTTGTTTTGGATCTTGGGTGGAGAATTAAAAAAATTCTGTTTCAATCTCACCTTGAAATCTCTTTCTGTTGATTTTTCTGCATAATTCAAGGAATTGTGATTGGGATCTAAGTTTCTCTACTGATTTTCGTCTTTACTTCTTCTGTAATTGTTCTTGGTTGGATCAAGAAAGGAATTGAGATCTAGACTTGTTTTCTAGTCTCTTAACCCCTGAGATCTTTACTCTCTTAGTGAGAGTCTGCAATTTAAGTTTGGTTCATTTGTTGTTTGTTTTTTCAAGCAATTTTACTCTTCTGTTTGAGATCTGTTTCAATTCAAGTCATCTTCTATTCCTCTACTGATTGCTGTTTACTGTCTTTTGTTTAAATTCTGCATTCCCAGCTCCCGGACCCTTTTTATGATTCAAGCAATTTACATTTCTTGCACTCTAAGCTTAAGCTCTTTACATTTCTTACGATCTAAGTCACTGTCATTTACTTTACTTGTTCTTTAAGATTCGGCTCTTTAATTCTTCTACACTTTAAATTCTTGTCAATGTCCTCTCTCCCTTTACTTTTCATGCAATTTAGCTTCTGTCAGATACAAATCACTCAAATCAACTCTTGTTTGCTTGACTAAATCAACCACTAAACTAAAATTGCTCAATCCTTCAATCCCTGTAGGATCGACCTCACTCACGTGAGTTATTATTACTTGATGCGACCCGGTACACTTTCCAGTTAGATTTGTGTGTTGGGAATTCATTTTCCAAAAACACAAATCAAGGTGACACAATGTGTCAAACAATTAATATGCTTAACAGAAAACAAAAGAAAAAGGCTTAATCTAGATTATTACCTACTTAATCATTGTCGATCTAAAGCAACGGCGCCAAAAACTTGATGAGTGAAAATCGATTCCACACAAATTAACCAGCAAGTGTACCGGGTCGCATGAAGTAGTAAAACTCACGAAAGTAAGGTCAATCCCACAGGGATTGATGGATCAAGAAATTTTAGTATGGCGATTAGTCTAGTTAAGCTAATATCGATGAACTGGGTAAAATTGGATTGACAGAATGTAAATTGCAAGAAATCTAAAGTGCATAATGTAAAAAGCTTGAAAAGTAAATGGCAAGAAGCTATCAGGGATTGGAGATATCATAATCCTTCATGAATCAAATGGGTCTCAACTCCTTTCTCAATCATATGGGTAGATTTATGGCAGATTGAAATTGATTGGATCCCAATTCCCTGGTAATCCAATCTCTTTAATCACAGTCAGTCTTGCCAATTCCTTGATCCAATTGTCATGAGAAGAGGTTAAGTGCATTTCTCTCATCTATAAGCCACACTAACTCTCAAAATCTCAATTCCTCTCGAATAGTGTTGATCAAGAGAGTAGTGAAGGATAGAGCTCCAATTCTAATGTAAGTGATTCCCCTTCTGAGGCTCACATCCACATTCAATCGAATTAAACCCCCTTCCGGAGTGAGTAATTCACAATCAAAATAGAAGATATCCTATAGCTACACAATTGAGTTGAGAAGAAGAAGAATTTCATTGATTCATTAAGATTACAAGAGCTCCTCCCCCTAATGAATCTTGGGGTTTAGTTCATCATTGCTCTAATCAAAACAGAAAACAAAGAATGTAGAAAATTACAGAAAAGGAAAATACAAGAAAATCTATGCAGAATTCTCCAATTGGGGTTTCTGCCTCACTGGCCTTCCAGCTCTGCCAGCCTCACTCCCTTTCTAAATCAAATTCTCTTCTATTTATACACTTTCCAATTTAGTCCTCAAGTATTTGGATTGGGCTTTTTGGCATCTGTTGAAGTGCTTCTAAGAAAGGAATATTGATGTTGAGTGTCTTGAATATGTCCAGGAATTTTGGGTATTGCTTATCCTCATTTTCATTCTTGAACCTTTGAGGGTATGGAAGTTTGGGACATATGGCTTCACCCCTTCCTTCTTCTCTTGTAGCTGTGGTTCAAGGATGTTCTTGTCTCCCTTTGAGATTTGTGCATTCTTGGTTTTCTGATCCTCTTCACTTCTCTCCTCTATCTCTTCTTGCGGAACTTCTCTGTTGTGTTCTTCCTGAATGATGGCTTCTTTTCCCATAGTCTTCTCACTTCCCACTGTGATTGCTTTGCACTCCTCCCATTTTGTAGCTTTTCCTTTGTCCTTTGAGTTGTTTTCAGTGACACCAAGGAATGCATTTGGTTGCTTCTCACCCATCTATGTAATTTGTTTAGCCATTTGTCCCATGTGTCTCTCAAGATTTCTGATTTAAGCTTCTTGATCTTGTCTGGCCATCTCTTGAGTTTTGACGAGTTTATCGATCAACATTTCTATGTTGGAGATCCTTTCAGATTCTGGATGTGGCTGTGTGGGATGTGATGGTTGTTGGTGGAAGTTGTTTAAAAAATTGGAGGGGTTGTTTTGTGAATTAAATGGTGGTGTGGAGAAGTTATTTTGGGGAGTTTGTGAAGTGTGATGAGGTTGGATGTATGTATTTTGTGGTAGTGTGTAATGATTGTTGTTAATAGGGGGTTGGTTGTGCTTGTTGGTGTTGCAAAAGTTGTTAGAGTTGAAGTCCCTTTGTCCTTGATTCTGATGCTCACCCCACCTCAAGTTAGAATGAGTCCTCCAGGATGGATTGTATGCATCACCATGGAGGTCATGTTGGAATGAACTTGAGGTGTTGTTCATAATTTACACCTGTTTAGGGCCTTGTTGCTCATAGTTGAATTCCCCAAAACCTTCTTCAGATTGATTCCCTCCATGTGAGACTTGAGATTGGCTTTGTGTGTTAACGGCAGCAAGTTGCAGTCCATCAATTCTCTTGGCCATCATCTCCATTTGTTGCTGAATTTGTTGATGCATCTGCTTGTTTTGGGTCAGGATTGCATTTACTCCTTCAAGTTCCATCACTCCCCTCTTTGGACTTATGCCATGGTGCCTCTTAGATGAGTAAAAATATTGATTGTTGGCCACCATATCAATGAGATCTTATACTTCTTGGGTAGTTTTCATCATCTGGAGTGAACCTCCCGAGGAGTAATCTAATGCTTTTCTTGCCTTCATGGTCAATCTTTCATAAAAGTTTTGAAGTTTAACCCACTCACTGAACATCTTTGGTGGACATTTCTTTATGACAGCCTTGTATCTTTTCCACACCTCATAGAGTGATTTTCCCTCCTTTTGTGTGAAGGTTTGCACCTCTATTTTCAGCTTGATGATTCTCTGAGGTGGGTAAAACTTGGCTAGGAATTTGCTCACCAAATCATCCCAATTGTTGATGTTTTCCTTGGGAAAGGTTTCTAGCCATTGGACAGCATTGCCCCTCAAGGAGAATGGGAATAAAAGTAATTTGTAGATGTCAGGATGTACCCCATTTGTCTTGACAGTTTCACAAATCCTCAAGAAAACAAACAAATGTTAGTTGGGGTCTTTAAGAGGGCTGCCTCCATAAGCACAATTGTTCTGCACCAAAGTGATTAGTTGAGGCTTCAACTCAAACTCATTTGCATGAACATTTGGGGTGAGAATGCTGATCCCATAGTGTCTGGGATTGGGGATAGTATAAGAGGCCAACACTTTTATTGCAGGTTGGCATTGTTGGTCACTCCTTCTTCATGCACCTCATCCTCCATGACTTGCATAATCACAAACAAACCAAATGAAAACTGGACATTCTAGTGTTAGAATGTCTTTAGAGAGTTAGGTGACACAATGTGTCAAACAGTTAATATGCTTAATAGAAAACAAAAGAAAAAGGCTTAATCTAGATTATCACCTACTTAATCATTGTCGATCTAAATCAATCCCCGGCAACAGCGCCAAAAACTTGATGAGTGAAAATCGATTCCACACAAACTAACCGGCAAGTGTATCGGATCGCATCAAGTAGTAAAACTCACGAAAGTAAGGTCGATCCCACAGGGATTGATTGATCAAGCAATTTTAATATGGTGATTAGTCTAGTTAAGCTAATATTTATGAATTGAGTAAAATTGGATTGACAGAAAGTAAATTGCAAGAAATCTAAAGTGCAGAATGTAAAAAGCTTTAAAAGTAAATGGCAAGAAGCTTAATTAACTGAAACTTAAAGTGCAAGAAATTAAAAGGACTGAATCTTAAATTGCAAGGAATGTAAATAACTGAGTCTCAAAGTGGAGGAAAGTAAAAGTGCAGAAACTTAAAAGGCACGAAAACTTAAATTGCATGAAGTATAAAGGGAATTGGGTGCAGGAAATTAAAACAGAAGGTGACAATGTGAATTGCAGTGAAATCAGAGAGATCTAAGTTGAAGAAATTCAAAGAAAGTGATTCATCAGGGATTGGAGATATCATAATCCTTCATGAATGAAATGGGTCTCAACTCCTTTCTCAATCATATGGGTAGATCTATGGGAGATTGAAATTGATTGGATCCCAATTCCTTGGTAATCCAATCTCTCTAATCACAATCAATCTTGCCAATTCCTTGATCCAACTGTCATGAGAAGAGGTTAAGTGCATTTCTCTCATCCATAAGCCACACTAACTCTCAGGATCTCAATTCCACCCGAATAGTGTTGATCAAGAGAGTAGTGAAGGATAGAGTAATGATCGGATTTTTGTGTGGTTTAGAATTTCACAAATAAATCCTCGTTGCAAGTATAGTTTTTAAACCAACAAACAATCCTCTCATGCAAAAAATTGTTTGGCAGAAGTAAAACCCCAATAAAAAATACCGAAGTATTCAAATCTCGGGTCGTCTCTCAAAGGAATTGCAGAGAAGTGTTCTTGTTATTGGTTATGAGATGCATATTTTGGGATTTTGAATAAGTGGTATGCGAAATTGTTACTCAGGATGTGAATTATTGTTCGAAATTGATTCCCTGGCGATGGCACCAAAAACAGATGCACAGAACCATGGTCTAAACATATCTTCATAACTTCGCATAAATAACTAGCAAGTGCACTGGGTCGTCCAAGTAATACCTTACGTGAGTAAGGGTCGAATCCCACGGAGATTGTTGGTATGAAGCAAGCTATGGTCACCTTGTAAATCTCAGTCAGGCAGATATAAAATAGTAATGGGGTTTTCGAAAATAAGTAATAAAAGAAGGATAGAAATACTTATGTAAATCATTGGTGAAAATTTCAAATAAGCGTATGGAGATGCAATCGTTCCTCTGAACCTCTGCTTTCCTGCTGTCTTCATCCAATCAGTCTTACTCCTTTCTATGGCTGGCTTTTTGTAAGGATGTTACCGGTGCCAATGGTTACTTTCAATCCTCTCGGGAAAATGGTCCAAATGCTCTGTCACAGCACGGCTAATCGTCTGGAGGCATCACCCTTGTCGTTGGTTGCATCCTATTTCTCTCTGTGAAAATGGTCCGATGTGCTGTCACTGCATGGCTAATCATCTTGGAGGTTCTCGATCATACTAGAATAGAATTTACTATCCTTTTGCGTCTGTCACTACGCCCACCACTCGCGAGTTTTGAGTTCGTCACAGTCATTCAATCCCAGAGTCCTACTTGGAATACCACGGACAAGGTTTAGACTTTCTGGACTCTCATGAATGCCGCCATCAATCTAGCTTATACCACGAAGACTCTGATTAAGAGATCTAAGAGATACTCATTCAATCTAATGCAGAACGGAAGTGGTTGTCAGGCACGCGTTCATAGGGAATGATGATGATTGTCACGTTCATCACATTCAGGTTGAAGTGCGAATGAATATCTTAGAAGTGAAATAAGATGAATTGAATAGAAAACAGTAGTACTTTGTATTAATCTTTGAGGAACAGCAGAGCTCCATACCTTAATCTATGGAGTGCAGAAACTCTACCATTGAAAATACATAAGTGAAAGGTCCAGGCATGGCCGAATGGCCAGCCCCTCTGATCTAAGAACCAAGCGTCCAAAGATGATCAAAAGATAAAACTCAGGATGTCTAATACAATAGTAAAAAGTCCTATTTATAATAAACTAGCTACTAGGGTTTACAGAAGTAAGTAATTGATGCATAAATCCACTTTCGGGGCCCACTTGGTGTGTGCTTGGGCTGAGCTTGAATGTTACACGTGCAAAGGCTCTTGCTGGAGTTGAACGCCAGCTTTTGTGCCAGTTTGGGCGTTGAACTCCACTTTGCAGCTTGTTTCTGGCGCTGGACGCCAGAATTGGGCAGAGAGCTGGCGTTGAACGCCAGTTTGCGTCATCTAAACTTGGACAAAGTATGGACTATTATATATTGCTGGAAAGCCCTGCATGTCTACTTTCCAACGCAATTGAAAGCGCGCCATTTTGAGTTCTGTAGCTCCAGAAAATCCATTTTGAGTACAGGGAGGTCAGAATCCAACAGCATCAGCAGTCCTTCTTCAACCTCTGAATCTGATTTTTGCTCAAGTCCCTCAATTTCAGCCAGAAAATACCTGAAATCATGGAAAGATACAAAAACTCATAGTAAAGTCCAGAAATGTGAATTTAACATAAAAACTAATGAAAACATCCCTAAAAGTAACTAGATCCTACTAAAAACATAGTAAAAACTATGCCAAAAAGCGTATAAATTATCCGCTCATCACAACACCAAACTTAAATTGTTGCTTGTCCCCAAGCAACTGAAAATCAAATAGGATAAAAAGAAGAGAATATACTATAAATTCCAAACTATCAATGAAACATAGCTTCAATCAGATGAGCGGGACTTGTAGCTTTTTGCCTCTTGAATAGTTTTGGCATCTCACTTTATCCATTGAGGTTCAGAATGATTGGCATCTATAGGAACTCAGAGTTCAGATAGTGTTATTGATTCTCCTAGTTTAGTATGATGATTCTTGAACACAGCTTCTTTATGAGTCTTGGTCGTGGCCCTAAGCACTTTGTTTTCCAGTATTACCACCGGATACATAAATGCCACAGACACATAATTGGGTGACCCTTTTCAGATTGTGACTCAGGTTTGCTAAAGTCCCCAATTAGAGGTGTCCAGGGTTCTTAAGCACACTGTTCTTTTGCTTTGGACCTTGACTTTAACCACTCAGTCTCAAGTTTTCACTTGACACCTACACGCCAAAAGCACATGGTTAGGGACAGCTTGGTTTAGCCGCTTAGGCCAGGATTGTATTCCTTTAGGCCCTCCTATCCACTGATGCTCAAAGCCTTGGGATCCTTTTTATTTACCCTTGCCTTTTGGTTTTAAGAGTCTCAGGGATCTCTTGATTTGCAGCCACATGTTCTACCACTGAGCTATAGATCCTTTACATAATTGTTTTACCACACCAAACTTAGAATGTTGCTCGCCCTCGAGCAAAAGAAGAAGGAATAGATGAAGAAGAAGATGTGGAGAACAAAAACTAGGATTATGAGGAAGGAAGGTGGGGATCCTGTGGGGTCCACAGATCCTGAGATGATCCTGTGAGGTCCACAGATCTTGAGGTGTCAAGGCATTTACATCCCTGCACCAATTTAGGCATGCAAAATGCCCTTGCACACAACTCTGGGCTTTCAGCGCCAGGTTGGTGCCCATTTTGGGCGTTCAACGCCCATTTGTTGCCCATTTCTGGTGTTGAACGCCAGAACCATGCTTGTTGTGGGCGTTCAGCGCCAGCTCTTCTCCAGGGTGCAATTCTGCGTTCACCGCCCAGATTATGCCCATTTTGGGCGTTCAGCGCCAGAGCCATGCTCTGTTCTGGCATTGAACGCCAGGCAGGTGCTTCTTCTAGGGTGTGATTTTTTTTCTGCTGTTTTTGATTCTGTTTCTAAATTTTTCGTTTATTTTGTGATTCCACATGATCAAGTACCTATAAAGACATATAACTAATAAAAAATAAAAATTGGGTTACCTCCCAACATGCGCTTCTTTAATGATTCCTTAGGTTCCTCAGAGGGAAGTTCCTTATTGATCACTGGACGTCCCAGGAGGTCTTCCTCCTTGGGATTCACGTCCTTCTCCTCTCCTGTGGGTTCAGCCATGGTAAGTAATTCAATGGCCTTGCACTCTCCTTTTGGATTCTCTTCTGTATTGCTTGGGAGAGAACTAGGAGGGATTTCAGTGATCCTTTTACTCAGCTGGCCCACTTGTGCTTCCAAATTTCTAATGGAAGACCTTGTTTCATTCATGAAACTCACAGTGGCCTTAGATAGATCAGAGACTAAATTTGCTAAGCTAGATGGATTCTGCTCAGAATTCTCTGTCTGTTGCTGACTGGATGATGGAAAAGGCTTGCTATTGCTAAACCTGTTTCTTCCACCATTATTAAAGCCTTGTTGAGGCTTTTGATCCTTCCATGAGAGATTTGGGTGATTTCTCCATGATGGATTGTAGGTGTTTCTATATGGTTCACCCATGTATTTTAACTCTGCTATTGCAGGGTTCTCAGGATCATAAGCTTCTTCCTCAGAAGATGCCTCTTGAGTACTGTTGGATGCAGCTTGCATTCCATTCAGACTCTGAGAAATCATATTGACTTGCTGAGTCAATATTTTATTCTGAGCCAATATGGCATTCAGAGTATCAATTTCAAGAACTCCCTTCTTCATAGGCGTCCCATTACTCACAGGATTCCTCTCAGAAGTGTACATAAACTGGTTATTAGCAACCATGTCAATAAGTTCGTGAGCTTCTACAGGCGTTTTCTTTAGGTGAATGGATCTACCTGCAGAAGTATCCAATGACATCTTTGATAGCTCAGATAAACCATCATAGAATATATCCAGGATGGTCCATTCTGAAAGCATGTCAGAAGGACACTTTTTGGTCAGCTGCTTGTATCTTTCCCAAGCTTCATAGAGGGATTCACCTTCTTTCTGTCTGAAGGTTTGAACATCAGCTCTAAGCTTGCTCAGCTTTTGAGGAGGAAAGAACTTGGCTAAGAAAGTCGTGACCAGCTTATCCCAAGAGTTCAGACTGTCTTTGGGTTGAGAGTCCAACCATATTATAGCTCTGTCTCTTCCAGCAAAAGGGAAAAGCATGAGCCTGTAGACTTCAGGATCTACTCCATTAGTCTTAACAGTATCACAGATCTGTAAGAATTCAGTTAAGAACTAAAAAGGATCTTCAGATGGAAATCCATGAAACTTGCAGTTCTGCTGCATCAGAGAAACTAGCTGAGGTTTCAGCTCAAAATTGTTTGCTCCAATGGTAGGAATGGAGATGCTTCTTCCATGTAAATTGGAATTAGGTGCAGTAAAGTCACCAAGCATCCTCCTTGCATTATTATTATTTTCGGCTGCCATCTCCTCATCTTGTTCAAAAATTTCTGAAAGGTTATCTCTGGATTGTTGTAATTTAGCTTCTCTTAGTTTCCTCTTCAGAGTCCTTTCAGGTTTTGGATCTGCTTCAACAAGAATATTCTTGTCCTTGCTCCTGCTCATATGACAAAGAAGAGGGCACAGAAAAAATAACAATAATAATAGGGATCCTTTATACCACAGTATAGAAGTCCCTCTGTGAGTGGACGAAAGGAAGGGGACAAAGAATGTAATGTAAAGAAAGAAACACGAGGGTGTGGAGAGCAGAGATGTGAGGTGAGGAGATGTTAATAGATGAATAAATAAATAGAATAAGATGAGAGGGGGAAGTGAATTTCGAAAATAATTTTTGAAAAAGAGTTAGTGATTTTCGAAAATAGTTTTTTGAAAAAGGTTAGTAGTTTTTTTTTTTCGAAAATTAAAATAATTAGTTAATTAAAAAGAATTTTTGAAAAAGAGGGGAGATATTTTCGAAAATTAGAGAGAGAGAGTTAGTTAGGTAGTTTTGAAAAAGATAAGAAACAAACAAAAAGTTAGTTAGTTAGTTGAAACAAATTTTGAAAAGATAAGAAGTTAGGAAGTTAGAAAAGATATTTTGAAATCAAATTTTTGAAAAAGATAAAATAAGAAGATATTTTTGAAAAGATATGATTGAAATTATTTTTGAAAAATATTTGATTTTTAAAATCACAATTAATGACTTGATTCACAAGAAATCATAAGATATGATTCTAGAACTTAAAGTTTGAATCTTTCTTAACAAGTAAGTAACAAACTTGAAATTTTTGAATCAAAACATTAATTGATGATGTTGTTTTCGAAAATTATGATATAAAATTAAGAAAAAGATTTTTGAAAAATATTTTTAAAATTTTAAAAAATAACTAAGAAAAATGAAAAAGATTTTATTTTTGAAAAAGATAGGAATTTTAAATTGAAAATTTGATTTGACTCAGAAAAACAACTAGATTTTAAAAATTTTTGAAAAAGTCAACTCAAATTTTCGAAATTTATGAGTGAAAAAGGGAAAGATATTTATTTTTATTTTTTTTTGAATTTTTATGATGAGAGAGAAAAACACTAAAAATGCTCAATGCATGGAAATTTTAGATCAAAACAATGAATGCATGCAAGAATGCTATGAATGTCAAGATGAACACCAAGAACACTTTGAATGTCAAGATGAACACCAAGAACTTATTTTTGAAAATTTTTATATGCAAAGAAAACATGCAAGACACCAAACTTAGAAACCTTTGATGCTTAGACTCTATGGATGCAAGAATGCATATGAAAAACACCATACAACACAAAACAAGAAAACATCAAGATCAAACAAGAAGACTTACCAAGAACAACTTGAAGATCATGAAGAACACTATGAATGCATGAATTTTTGAAAAATGCAAGATGAATATGCAATTGACACCAAACTTATAACATGACTCAAGACTCAAACAAGAACACAAAAATATTTTGATTTTTATGATTTTATGATTTTTTTGTATTTTCTTTTAATTGTATTTTTTTCAAAATTATTATGAAAAATAAAAATAAGGATTCCAAAATTTTTAATATTAATTCCAGGAATCTTATGCTCTTTAGTCTAAAGCTCCAATCAAAGGGTTAGGCATGGCTTAATAGCCAGCCAAGCTTTAGTATGTATTGATACTTTTCATGTATAAAGCAACTAAGTGTGTGAGAATCTCTTCATTTGTGATGGTAAGTTGAAACCCCAGTCCAAAAAATTAGACATGGCTTACAGCCAGCCAGGATTTAACAAATCATCATGAAACACTAGAATTCATTCTTAAAAATTCTGAAGAAAAATATATTTTTGAAAACATTTATTTTAAACAAATTTTTTTTTTCAAAAACAAAGGAGAAATTTTTGAAAAATTTTTGAAAAGAAAACAAAAAGAAAATTACCTAATCTGAGCAACAGGATGAACCGTCAGTTGTCCAAACTCGAACAATCCCCGGCAACGGCGCCAAAAACTTGGTGTTGTTGCCGGATCAAACTTGGCACTGATGTTACCGGACCAAAAGCTTGCCGAAAACTCGAACAATCCCCGGCAACGGCGCCAAAAACATGGTATGCGAAATTGTTACTCAGGTTGTGAATTATTGTTCGAAATGGATTCCCTGGCGATGGCACCAAAAACAGATGCACAGAACCATGGTCTAAACATATCTTCACAACTTCGCATAACTAACCAGCAAGTGCACTGGGTCGTCCAAGTAATACCTTACGTGAGTAAGGGTCGAATCCCACGGAGATTGTTGGTATGAAGCAAGCTATGGTCACCTTGTGAATCTCAGTCAGGCAGATATAAAATAGTAATGGGGTTCTTGAAAATAAGTAATAAAAGAAGGATAGAAATACTTATGTAAATCATTGGTGAGAATTTCAAATAAGCGTATGGAGATGCAATCGTTCCTCTGAACCTCTGCTTTCCTGCTGTCTTCATCCAATCAGTCTTACTCCTTTCTATGGCTGGCTTTTTGTAAGGATGTTACCGGTGCCAATGGTTACTTTCAAACCTCTCGGGAAAATGGTCCAAATGCTCTGTCACAGCACGGCTAATCGTCTGGAGGCATCACCCTTGTCGTTGATTGCATCCTATTCCTCTCTGTGAAAATGGTTCGATGCGCTGTCACTGCATGGCTAATCATCTTGGAGGTTCTCGATCATACTGGAATAGAATTTACTATCCTTCTGCATCTGTCACTACGCCCAGCACTCGCGAGTTTTGAGTTCGTCACAGTCATTCAATCCCAGAGTCCTACTCGGAATACCACGGACAAGGTTTAGACTTTCCGGACTCTCATGAATGCTGCCATCAATCTAGCTTATACCACGAAGACTCTGATTAAGAGATCTAAGAGATACTCATTCAATTTAATGCAGAATGGAAGTGGTTGTCAGGCACGCGTTCATAGGGAATGATGATGATTGTCACATTCATCACATTCAGGTTGAAGTGCGAATGAATATCTTAGAAGCGAAATAAGATGAATTGAATAGAAAATAGTAGTACTTTGCATTAATCTTTGAGGAACAGCAGAGCTCCACACCTTAATCTATGGAGTGCAGAAACTCTACCGTTGAAAATACATAAGTGAAAGATCCAGGCATGGCCGAATGGCCAGCCCCTCTGATCTAAGAACCAAGCGTCCAAAGATAATCAAAAGATAAAACTCAGGATGTCTAATACAATAGTAAAAAGTCCTATTTATAATAAACTAACTACTAGGGTTTACAGAAGTAAGTAATTGATGCATAAATCCACTTTCGGGGCCCACTTGGTGTGTGCTTGGGCTGAGCTTGAATGTTACACGTGCAGAGGCTCTTGCTGGAGTTGAACGCCAGCTTTTGTGCCAGTTTGGGCGTTGAACTCCACTTTGCAGCTTGTTTCTGGCGCTGGACGCCAGAATTGGGCAGAGAGCTGGCGTTGAACGCCAGTTTGCGTCATCTAAACTTGGGCAAAGTATGGACTATTATATATTGCTGGAAAGCCCTGCATGTCTACTTTTCAACGCAATTGGAAGCGCGCCATTTTGAGTTCTGTAGCTCCAGAAAATCCATTTTGAGTGCAGGGAGGTCAGAATCCAACAGCATCAGCAGTCCTTCTTCAACC
Source organism: Arachis ipaensis (assembly GCF_000816755.2). Taxonomy (NCBI): domain Eukaryota; kingdom Viridiplantae; phylum Streptophyta; class Magnoliopsida; order Fabales; family Fabaceae; genus Arachis; species Arachis ipaensis. The sequence continues at coordinate 65,836,537 of NC_029789.2, read as the reverse complement.
TCTGAATCTGATTTTTGCTCAAGTCCGTCAATTTCAGCCAGAAAATACCTGAAATCATAGAAAAGCACACAAACTCATAGTAAAGTCCAGAAATTTGAATTTAACATAAAAACTAACGAAAACATCCCTAGAAGTAACTAGATCCTACTAAAAACATACTAAAAACAATGCCAAAAAGCGTATAAATTATCCGCTCATCAATAAGGAACAAGAAAAGTAAAGAGAAACTCAAATGTAAAAAGGTCTTGGCAAGGAATGATGGTCAAGGATCTATATCCTTGTAACTAATCACAACATGATAATTAGCAAGGATCGATCTCATTAAGTCATCCTCTAACAAGTGAAGGAAAGTCAAATGAGCTACACCAATCCTAATCCATAAGTCCTAACCACCTCACTAATTAACTTAGTGGAAGCTAGAGTCAGTGGACACCAATTATCAAGACTTGGACATTCGCAACTCAATTTCACCTAAGTTACCATCCCAAGCCAAGAACACAAAATCTAATCTAACATCCTTCCAAGCATTTTATCAAACACTTGGAAGGCATAAAAGGAAAGCGAGATAAAATTGCAAGAAAGGTTGATCTACAACTACTAATAGCAAGGAAATTAATAACAACAACTCAAATCAACAATAAAAGAACATAAAACATAAATTGCATTAAAGGAAAATAAAAGGAGCAAGAGTGCATCAACAACAACGTAAATAATTACAAGGATTAAAGTACTAAACTAGAGAAAGAAAAGGTAGAGGAACAAGAAATTGTAAAGGAAAAGTAGATAAAAGCAAGAATTAAACCTAGATCTAAGAAATCCCTAGATCTAACCTAATTCTAGAGAGAAGAGAGCGCTTCTCTCCCTAGAAACTAACTAAAGCGTGAACCAAACTATAACTATATGTTCTCCCCTTGACTCTCCTCAATTTTGCATGTAATAGGCTTAGAGAATGAGTTGGATCTGGGCCTGGGAATCTCAGAAATCGCCCCTAGCATTTTAACTTTAATGAAGTCACGTGCGAGTAGCGACGCGTACGCGTGGGTCATGCGTATGTGTCGTTTGGCTTTTTTGCTATCCATGCGTACGCGTCATGTACGCGTACGCGTCGCCATGCGACTTCAATTCCACGCGTGCACGTCTGCTATGCGTGCGCATCGATGAGTGCATCCCAAATCCTTGATTTTCCATGATTTCTCCACTTTGCATGCTTGTCTCTTCATTTCTTTGCTCTATTCCTAGCCTTTTCAATCTGAATTCACTAACAAATACATCAAGGCATCTAGAAGAATCAAATGTGAATTAAAATTAGCTAATTTAAGGCCTAAAAATCATGTTTTCACACTTAAGTACTTAAGGAGAATTTATGAAACCATGCTATTTCATTGAATAAATGTGGGAAAAAGTTGATAAAATCAACCTAAATTAAGCACAAAATGTACGACGAAATAGTGGTGCATCAAATCTCCCTACACTTAGACCAAGCATGTCGTCATGCTTAATCAAGAAAGAGACAAAGGGTATCATCATTTATTCAATGCAAATAAACTATATGCAATCTACCTACATGCAACTATCTAATGCAAGTACCTAAATGGATACAATTACTTAGTCAAAATAAATCAATTCCCAAGAAAACCAATATAAGCACAAGGGCTAAGGGTATCAACAACTAAGCCAAACCACAATTGAATTGAGTTATCAAAGATTATACAAACTTGCAAGAAAAGGGATGATCATGGTGAAAACATGTAATTGAGCAATCGAACCCTCACCGGATGTGTATCCGCTCTAATCTCTCAATTGTATAGGGTGATCACTCAATTCTCTTCTAATCATGCTTTCCAAGATTTATTTTTCATCGAACAATCAACAATTACTCATAGGTTGTAATGGGGCTAGGGTCAAGGTAGGATGCATATGGTCAAGTGGATTTGAAAATTGAATCTTTGATTAACTTAAACTTCCCACCCAACCTATATAGCAACCTATACAATTCAAAGCTAACCTAACTACCCATTCTTCACTTTTTCACACACTCATGCATTCTTTTCTTGATCACAACTCATATGCATTGATTATTATTGAACTTCACGTTGGGGCATTTTGTCCCCTTTTTATTACTTTTCTTTTTCTTTCTTTTTCTATTTTTTTTCTTTTGATATATGTACATATATCTTTTTTTTATTTTGTGTATATCTATTTTTTTTCTTTTTTGCAATATAGTATATACAAAAACATCAATGCATATGGTTTTACATCTAATTAACACATGAGTATGTACCCAATTCTCAATGTTTTCAACAAAAATACAACACGCACCTTTTTCCAACCAATGTCTCAAGTTTCCCCACACTTGAATGATACACACTCACTAGCCTAAGCTAATCAAAGATCCAAATAAAGGACAATTATTATTTTTCACTTTAGAGCTTGTAATGTACTAAATTAAAGAACAAAGTGGGTTAATCGTAGGCTCAAAGTTGGCTAACAATGGTTGATGAAAAGGTAGGCTATTTAGGTAAGTGAGCTAAACGAAATGATGGCATCAATCATATAAATGCATGTATACATGGAATAATGGACATAAAGAATAAAACAAATCAAAGATTACAATCATAGAAAGAGAATAATCACACACAATAATGAAAATAAGTGGTTATATGATGTAACCACACACTTGGACTCAAAACTCACAAGCTTGTGTTCTTAGCTCAAAACATGATCCACAAGATATAATTCAAGCAAGTTCAATGAAAATTTTTTTTTACTCAAATCAATTGGGGTGCCCTATAGATAAATTTCTTGAAAATTCTCATTATTTTGACAAAGCTTATTACTTAAATGCAATGTTGTGATTGAGAAAGGTAAAAATCCTTAGTTTAATCCCCTTTTCAATTAAACCAAATCTCATAAGCAAAAGGGTTAAACTAAGTTTAATAATCCATATTTTTTCAATCACAACTAATGGACTAAAATAGCTAAAATAACTATCATTTTCAATCCATGTTTTTTCTCTCCTACTCTTAACTCCACAAAGAGCTCTAAGTTGACCATCATTTTCAATCAAACTATATTCAAGTGGGAAAGTAAAGATTAGAGATAAGAATTTTACCCACTTGAATGTTGTGTAGGATGGTGACTTAGGAAGGGAGATCTCTAATGGTCTTGCAAGTTTCACTCCCTTGTGCTCTCCTTTGACTATCTCCACCTCTTTAACAACCTCCTTCAACTTCAACCTCTTCTTGGTGGCTCTCTTCCAATTCAATCTCTTCTTCATTGCTCAACAAGGGCATGAGAGGTTGTGCATCTTCCTCTTTGATCTCCATGTCAAGCCCAATGGGAGAGGATTCAATTGTAGATAGGAACTCCTCAATGATTGAATCCATCTCTTGATCAACCTCTTTAAAGTCTTCAATCATTATATGCTTTGAAGGTTGTACACCCTCCTCCACATCAACATCAAGCATCTTGGAAGAGAACTCCTCTAATTCTACATTCCCATGGACTTCCAACATCTCCTATGTTTTCAACCACTTCTTCCGGCTCATCTATCTCAACTTCTTCCCTTTGTGACAATTCTTGCTTCAACTTCTCTTCTTTACCTTGAAGCACTAAGCTCACTCCCTCACTATGCTCCTTAATTGCTTCTCCACATTCAACAATGGGAGTTTCTTGATCGCATAGGCTTAGGCGGGAGGAGACCATATTGTGAACGGCTTTCGCTAGGATAGCCATCTTGGCTTCTAACTCCTTGAACTCCATTTGGTTCTCTTCTTCCCTTCGAATGTAAGAACTAACATATTCTTGGAGAGAATTATCCATTGGAGGTGGTATGGAAAAAGAAGGTTCATTGTTTGGGAAGGAGGTTTCATAATTGGAAGTTGGTTCATCTTGGTAAGGGTATGGAGATGGTGTATATTGAGGTGGTTCTTGAGAGTAATTGTGTTGGAATGGTGGTGGTTCCATGTGTGGTTCATATGGTTCATAGGGTGGTTGGTATGGTGGATAAAGATTATGGTCATATGGAGGTGTTTGGTGATAGGGGGCTTGTGAGTAAGGTGGTTCAAAATTATGTTGAGTGGGTGGTTTATATGCATGTGGTGGTGGTTGTTGACAATCACAATAAGGGTCACCACATCCATTAGATTGATATGCATTAGGATTAGAATTATACCCATAAGAAACCGAGGGTAGTTGTTGCCAAGAAGGGTGATCAATCCTTTGAGGCTCCTCCCATCTTTGATTCCCAAATCCTTGATGCACATCCCCATTGAAGCTTCTATTCCCTACAACATAATTTGAACCAAACTCATAGCCAAAGTGGTGAGAATTCATAATATCAAATAAAAACAAAAACTAACGAAAATAAGCAACAAAGTCCTAAAGCTAACAAACACTAACAAATAAGCGAAAGGAAAATATATTCACAATATTCACAATAGCCAATAATATAACACCATTGTAACTCCCCGGCAACGGTGCCATTTTGATGAACGAATCATTGTGATGGTATAGAATTTCCTCAAATGAATGAATTCTCGTTGCAAGTATAGTTCTAAACCAACAAACAATCCTCCCTATCAAAAATTTGGTTTTGTTACAAGTACAAACCCCAAATAAGAATTAACTGAAGTATTTAAACCTCGGGGTGTCTCATAAGGAATTACAATGAAATAAATGATTATTGGCTATGAAGCATGTAAGGGGGGGTTTGATTGATAAGAGGGCAAGAAATTAAATGACAAGGAAAGTAAATCAAGCAAATAACTAAAGAAAGCAAGTAATAAAGAGAGACATTCATGGCAAGAATTGAGATCATAGGCTTTCTATCTTAGTCATACAATGATTAATTCATCTTATTTAGTCAACTCTAACACATAGGGAGAAAGTCAAACAAGATTATTCAATCATATCACAATAATAAACAAGAATTAATCCTATTTCATCATCTCCAACATTGAAAGAAGGTATAAGTTATCTTCCATGAGAGAGAGTCAAACAAGACTAGTTAATCTCAATCCAAATGTCCTAATCAACTCACTAATTGAATTAGTAAAAGATTAGAGTCAATAGAAATAATATTAACTAACGACTCTAGATCACCAACATGAGTTGGGTTTTCATGACTCATGATTGCCTAATTACTCTTTCCAAGCCAGGAATGCTCAAAATCTACTCTAAAGCCCAACCAAGCATTTTGTCAAACACTTGGTGGGTACAAAATGAAAGCATAATAAATGACAAGAATTAGTAAAATCTACCAACTACAAATTGTAAGAAAAGTAAATCACAACTTAAATCAATAATTAAAAGAACATCAAAGATTAAATTGCATTAAAAGTAAATCAAATCCAACAAGAGCATCCATGAACATAAAAGAGAAATTAACATGAAAACTAAGAGAATCAAGTAGTAGGAACAAAACAAGATGAAAACATGTAATTAAACCTAAATCTAAAAGAGATTAACCTAACCTTATTCTAGAGAGAAGAGGGAGCTTCTCTCTCTAGAAACTAATCTACATGATGCTATACTACCAAACAATTGCTCCCCCTTGCCCAAGCTTGAATTCTGTATGAAATAGCATTAGAAATGAGTTAGATTGGGCCCAAAGTGCTTCAGAAATCGCTGGGGGCGATTTCAATTTAGTGGGCCACAAGCAGCATCAGCGCGCACGCGTACATGGCGCGTGCGCGCCCCTAAACGCGAAGCAAGTGATGCACGGAAACTTGTCTCTCAACAATTTCCCTCGGCAAGTATACCGAATTGTCGTCAAGTAAAAACTTACAATAGAGTGAGGTCGAATCCCACAGGGATTGATTGGTCAATCAACTTTAATTAGAGGAACATTCTAGTTGAGCTAAGCATAAATTGATTTGAGAATTGCATGAAATTAAATGGCGGGAAAGTAAATGGTAGAAAATGTAAATGCTGGAAGTAAAGAGCTGAATATAAATGATGGAAAGTAAAGTGTAGAATTTTAAATGGGGAATGGAGAATTTAGCATGAAAGTAAATTGCAGAAATTAAAGAGAATGGGTAAGATCAGAAATGGGGGATTCATTGGGCTTAGGAGATGTTGCATTATCCGGATCAAGTTCATTTTCATCTCTTCCTCAATCAATGCATTCATTGATCTCCTTGGCAATCTTAAGTGATTGAATTCCAATTCCTTGGTAATTCAATCTCTCAAATCTTGATCAATAGCCAATTCCGTGGTCTAATTGCTCATGAGAAGAGATGAAGTATGGTCACTGATTGTACCACATGTATTTCCAAATCAAAGTATTGGGAGAGTTATATGTCACCATATCCGCTCAACCCCCAATTTGGTCCAACATGAGAAAGCATTTCTAGCATGATCCCTTCATTCCTTTTCCAAGGTTCCGAAGAGATCCAAGTATGAATAGCTTCTTTTCCAAGACAACTATCCAATTGGATGAAGATTGAAAGCTTTCTAGTAAATTCAAGAGAAAAGAGAGAAGAAGAATAATGAAAACTATTATTGATCCATCAAATTACAATAGAGCTCCCTAACCCAATGAAAGGGGTTTAGTTGTTCATGGCTCTGGGAATGGAAAACAAAGATGGAGAATCCATTCTGAAAGTAAAACTAGAAGTTGCAGAAAAAGTAAAATTATACAGAGAGTAGTCCTCTCAATCCAAAAGCTCCTCTCTAGTTCAAAACTACTCCTATATATACTACTCTTCTGATCTTCTAGTTGGCTCTTTAAGTCTTGGATATGGGCCTTTGGATCTTGAGTTGAAGCAGTTTGGAATCTTCAGTGGGCTCAGCTTTACTTGCAGAGAAAGTGTGAAGTAGGCATGGACTTTGGCTAGGACGTTAGTGGCGTTAACGTTAAGTGAAAATGTGGGTTCGAGAATGTTAGTGACAATCACCTTCTGTACTAACGTTCCTAGCCCAAGATGAGTTACGTTAACTTCAACGTTAGTGGCACTAATGTGACCACAAACGTTGCCTCTTGGTCCATCGCGAGCGTTATTGGCGTTTACCTTTGCCAATAACGTTGCCCTTAGCCCCTTTTTCTCACGTTAGAGTCCACATTAGTATAACTAACGTGGCTCTTAACGTGGGCATGCCTTAGCCTCGAGAGCGTTAGTGACACTTACCTTTGTCACTAACGCTCCAAACGCCCCTTCTCACGTTAGTGCCCCACGTTAATTGTCTTAACGTGGCCACTAACGTGGTGGTGATTGCCATCTCCAACGTTAGTGCCAAAGGTGAGTGTCACTAACGTTGGCTCATCAATTCTTTCCTCCACGTTAGCTTCCACGTTAATGCACTTAACGTGGTAACTAACATGGCTCATAGTGGCTTAGTCCAACGTTAGTGACAAAGGTGAGTGTCACTAACGTCGGCGATTCCTTGCTCCTTCCATGTTAGAGTTCACGTTAACCAAGTTAACGTGGCTCTTAACGTAGCCAATATGGGCTTAGTCCAACGTTAGTGACAAAGGTGAGTGTCACTAACGTTGGCATTATCTTCCTTTTCCACGTTAGAGTTCACGTTAACTGAGTTAACGTGACTCTTAACGTGGCCAATTGCCCTTTTGGAGCGTTAGTGGCACTTACTTTTACCACTAACGCTTGGAGCGTTAGTGGCACTTACTTTTACCACTAACGCTTGGAGCTTCCTTTTCTTCCACGTTAACTACCACGTTAATATAGTTAACGTGGTAATTAACGTGGGCTATGATGGCTTCGAAGACGTTATTGGCGATTACTTTTCTCATTAACATTGCAAGCTAGCTCCCGTTCCACGTTAGTGGTCACGTTAGTTAGACTAACGTGGCTACTAACATGGGTTTTTCTTGCTTCCTTTGTCCTAAAATCAAGCAAATAAAGTGCATCAAAGCTCTAATCCAAGTTATGAGTCATGCATCATCCAATTTGTCATTAAATTCATGCATAATTCTCAGGAAATCATATAAAATTCACAATGTTTGCTTGAATCAAGATGTAAGTGAAATTCTACCCAAAACTTGCTTATTTCCTAAGAAAATGCATGAAACTACCCTAAAATAGTAAAGAAAAGGTCAGTGAAACTGGCCAAAATGCCCTGGCATCACAACACCAAACTTAAAGCTTGCTTGTCCCTAAGCAAGTACTGGAACAAGAGAATGATGAATGAAATGACAAGAGGAATGAATCATTATTATGGAAGTCATGTCCTTGGTTTTATGGGGTTTCATGCATAGCAACTTAGGTTCATTCCTTTACTGGCTTTCAGACCTTTATCATGCCCTGGAGTACTCACTTGATTGCACCCTTTTAGACTTTTATTTGTTGACCCCTTTGTCTTTTCAAGGTTTATTGCATCCTTAGGCTAAGTGTTCTGTAAGGGGGCGACTCTTTAAAATAAGCTTTCAGCCAACACTCCCGAACCAGTTGGTTCAAGGTGCTAGGCATTGAGACACCCCTAAGGACTTACTCCCTCAAGTCTCTCTCCCCCATACATGCACACCACAGGCACATGGTTTGTTATTTTCTTTCCTTGAGGCCTTGGTGTCCAGCACCTCTTTGGGTTACTAAATATTCTGTAGTAAGGATGCTCTTGATAGTGGATTTTCAGTTGATAATCCTGGGTTAGTTAACCCAAGTCACCAAGTGATGAAGCACTCCTATGAACTTATTCATCCAAGCAGATCCTTGGTACAAGAGCACCACAGACACATCCCTCAAGATTCAAGCCCTTGGTGCCTAGCCTTATTCTTTATTACTTTTCTTTCTTTTTCAACTCTTATTGTTCTTTTCCTTTTTCTTATTAGGATCTTGTTATTTAGCTAGTCTCACGGGGTGTGTTTCAAGCATATGACTTCAGGACAGATAGTTGCCTTCCTACCTTGTTGGTGAACCAACTTAGCTAAGTGATTACTACACCACAAGTTTAAGGACCTACTCCACAACTTGAACTCACTCTGGTCTTTTCATAACATCTCTTTTTATTTGGCTTAAAAGACAAGGATACAAGTGAGCAAGGTGAAAATAAAGACAGGTTACTTGGACCAGCACACATATGACCTAAGCAATGAAAATACTAAAGACAGAATTGAAAATTCCTAAGCTACTATGGAAGCATGTTCTATCTCATACATGATTTTCCTTATTTAAAACTTGAAAAAGATGGGATAATGAGGGAACTCCACCACCTTTTACTCATGGGATTGCTCATGCTCGCCCTCTTGTTTGTCCTCTTTGTGTTTTTCTTGAGTGCTTGAACTCCCACTTCCTTTTTCTTTTCCAATCAACTTTTTCCAGAAGCCAGCATCTTCCATCTTCTTTTTCAATGTTTCCTTCTGCTGTTTCACCTTCCTTTCCTCTTATTCTGTTAGCTCTTTTTGGACTTCATCATACCTAGGGATTGCAGAGTGCAGATTATGCATATGACCAGACATATAGTTCAACTTGGCTTGAGTGTTTATGTTGAACTCCTCCCTATGTAGTTGCTGATACGCAAAAAACTTGTCTCGCAACAAATTTCCTTCGGCAAGTGTACCAAATTCGTCGTCAAGTAAAAACTCACAATAGAGTGAGGTCGAATCCCACAGAGATTGATTGATCAAGCAACTTGAATTAAAGGAATGTTCTAGTTGAGCGAACCAGAATTTGAGTTGAGAATTGCAAAAAATTAAATGGCGGGAAAGTAAATAGTGGAAACAGTAAATGCTGGAAATAAAGAGCTGAATGTAAATGGCGGAAAGTAAATTGCAGAATCTTAAATGGGAATGGGGCAATTGCTCATAAAAGTAAATGGCAGAAATTGAAGAGCATGGGTAAGATCAGAAATGGAAAGTTCATTGGGCTCAGGAGATATTGCATTCTCCGGATCAAGTTCATTTTCATCTCTTCCTCAATCAATGCATTCATTGATCTCTTTGGCAATCTTAAGTGATCGAATTACAATTCCTTGTAATTCAATCTCTCAAATCTTGATCAATCACCAATTCCTTGGTCAATTGCACATGAGAAGAGATGAAGTATGGTCACTGATTATACCACATGCATTTCCCAAATCATGTGTTGGAAGGATTATAGTCACATATCCAGCCACACCCAATTTGGTCCAGCATGAGAAAGCATTTCTAGCATGATCCCTTCATTCCTCTTTCAAGGTTCAGAAGAGATCCAAGTATGAATAGCTTCTTTTCCAAGATAACTACCCAATTGGATGAAGATCGAAAGCTTTCTAGTAAAATCAAGAGAAAAGATAGAAGAAGGATAATGAAAACTAAAATTGATCCATCAAATTACAACAGAGCTCCCTAACCCAATGAAAGGGGTTTAGTTGTTCATAGATCTGGAAAATGAAAACAAAGATGGAGAATACATGCTGAAAGTAAAACTAGAAATCTAGAGAAAGTAAATACAGAGAGTAGTTCTATGCCAAAGGATCCCTAAAGTTTCCAGCTCCCCCAACTAATTCAAAGCTACTCCTATATATACTATTCTTCTGATCTTCTAGTTGGCTCTTCAAGTCTTGGGTATGGGTGATGGGAAGCAGAAGCTGCGGAATTAAAAATTTATTAAAATGGTTACGTTGCAAGTATAGTTCTTAACTCACCGAGAATCTGCTTATCAATTTAGAAATATGTCACAGAGAGTTTAAATTAAAATTACTGGGAGTTTTAAGTTCCAGGTCGTCTCCCAACGAGTTGCAGAAAAGTGTGTTGTTTTATTAATCGGATGTTCCAAGAAGTTGAGCTAAGTAAATTGGAATTTAAATTGAGGATTTTGAAATAATATAAATAAAAGCCTTGACTGGGAATTGATTGGTTAGAATCTCTATCATTGATGGTGTGATGTAAGATTAATTTGTAATTAATGGTTGTTCTGTTTGGTTATCCTTTACTAAGTAAGGGAAAGTCAAACAAGTGGGAATGCCAGATCTGTTCACAAGTTGCAACCCACTTAGTTCAAAGGGATTGGCGTCGGTGCCAGGATAGCAATCCAACATTTAACCCAATTACAAATTTTCTTTCAATCCTTCCAACTCAAGAGTTCCTTTTAATCAACTCCCCATCAAATAAGGAAACTACTCACGCATTGTAAATAAAGAATCCATAGCGCATGAAAGGAAATTAAAAGAAGACATGATTATTGGAATTGAAATTGAATTAAAAAGAAATAATCCTTGCATTAAATAATTATAAAAGTATCTGAATGACAAAATTGAACATAACAAAGAACATGGAAGAATAGAACCAAGTTAAGAGAACAAACTAGAATGATGAAGTCTTGATGAGGAAATAACTCTTCTCACTGTTCCAATGCTAAGACCAATTGAAAATTAAAATTCTAGAAACTAGAGAGAAAAACCTAAGAGAGTGAAAAACTAGATCTAAAACTACTGAATGAATGTCTCTCTTGTTTCTGCATATTCTCTTACTATAGTCAGTTGTTCCGGGCCGAAAACTGGGCCGAAATAAGGTCCAAAATCGCCCCCATCGAATTCTGCAGATTATACAGATTGCGCATGTCACGCGATCGCATCATCCATGCGGACGCGTTTCTTGCGCTTTTTTTCCTCTCCACGCGTTCGCGTCGTCCACGCTACTGCGTCGCTTGTGCTTTCCAATCCGCACGGTCGCGCAAGCCATGCGGCCGCGTCACTTCTCATTGGTTATCTCCCCAAATTCTTATGTTCCTTCCATTTTTACTAGCTTCCTTTCCAATCTCCAACTCATTCATGCCCTATAAAGTCTGAAACACTTAAGACACAGATCACGGCGTCGAATGAAATAAAGGAGAATTAAAAATAAATAATTAAAGTCTCTAGGAAGCAATTTTCAAATATGTACTGAATTTAGGAAGGAAATCTAAATGCATGCTAAATTGATGAATAAGTGGGTAAGGATCATGACAAAACCACACAATTAAACACAATATAAACTATAAAATAGTGGTTTATCAATGGGCCTTTGGATCCTGAGTTTGAAGCAGTTATCTTCTTCATTGGGCTTAGCTTTGCTTGCAGAGAAAAAAGTGTGAAGTAGGCAGGGACTTTTAGCTCAGGACGTTAGTGGTGTTAACGTTAAGTGAAAGTGTGGGTTCGAGAACGTTAGTGACAATCACCTTTTTCACTAACGTTGCTCACCCAAGTATGAGCCATGTTAACCTCAACGTTAGTGGCACAAACATTACCACTAATGTTTCCTCTTCGTCCTTCGCACACGTTATTGGGACTTAACTTTCCCAATAACGTTGATAAGCTTCCCTCTTCCCTACGTTAGAGTCCACGTTAACTTAGTTAACGTGGCTCTTAACGTAAGCTTGCCAATCCTTCGAGAACGTTAGTGACACTTACCTTTGTCACTAACGTTCCAATGTGCCCCTATTTCTCACCTTAGAGTCCACGTTAACTAGGTTAACGTGGCTTCTAACGTAGTCATGCTAGCCATCTCCAACGTTAGTGACAAAGGTGAGTGTCACTAAGGTTGGCTCATCATCTCTTTATCCACGTTAGCTTCCACGTTAACTAAGTTAACGTGGGAGTTAACGTTGCTCATGGTGGCTCTTGGTGGTTCACCCCAACGTTAGTGACAAAGGTAAGTGTCACTAACGTTGGCGACCAATTGCTCTCTCCACGTTAGGTTCCATGTTAACTAAGTTAACGTGGGAGTAAACGTGGCTTATGGAAGCTTGGCCAACGTTAGTGACAAAGGTGAATGTCACTAACGTTGGCTTCCCTTTTGCTTCTTAACGTTAGAAGCCACGTTAACTAAGTTAATGTGGCAACTAACGTGGCCAATTATGAGCTTGGTCCAACGTTAGTGACAAAGGGGAGTGTCACTAACGTTGGCCTTATTGTCTTCTTCCACGTTAGAGTTCACGTTAACTTAGTTAACGTGACTCTTAACGTGGTCAATGATGGCTTCGAGAGCGTTATTGGCGATTACTTTTCTCATTAACTTTGCAAGTTAGCACCCATTCCACGTTAGAGGTCACGTTAGTGGGACTAACGTGACTGCTAACGTGGTTCTTCTTTGCTTCCTTTGTCCTGAAATCAAGCAACAAAGTGCATCAAAGTTCTAGTCCAAGTCATGAGTCATGCATCATCCAATTTATCATATAATTCATGCAAAATCCTCATGAAATCATGTAAAATGCACAATGTATGCTTGAATCAAGATGTAAGTGAATATCTACCCAAAACTAGCTTATTTTCTTAGAAAATGCATGGAACTACCCTAAAAACAGTAAAGAAAAGGTCAGTGAAACTGGCCAAAATGCCCTGGCATCACAACACCAAACTTAAAGCTTGCTTGTCCCTAAGCAAGTACTGGAACAAGAGAATGATGAATGGTATGCCAAGAGAAATGAGTCATTCTTGTGGAAGTCATTTTTGTAGTTTTATGGTGGTTTCATGTATAGCAACTTAGGTTCATTCCTTCACTGGCTTTCAGACCTTTATCATGTCCTAGAATACTCACTGTGATTGCATCCCGTGAGACTTTTATTCATTGATCCTTTTGTTGTCATTTCAGGGCTTATTTGTGTTCTTAGGCTAAGTGCTCTGTAAGGGGGCAACTCATTAAAATAAGCTTTCAGCCAACACTCCTGAACCAGTTGGTTCAAGGTGCTAGGTGTTGAAGCACCCCTAAGGACTTACTTCCTCAAGTCTCTCCCCCATACATACACACCACAGGCACATGGTTTGTTTATTTTCTTTCCTTGAGGTCTTGGTGTCCAGCACCTCTTTGGGCTACTAAATGTTCTGTAGCAAAGATTGCTCTTGATGGTGGACTTTCAGTTGATAATTTCGAGTTAGTTAACCCAAGTTACCAGGTGATAAAGCACCCCTGAGAGCTTAGTAATCCAAGCAGATCCTTGGTACAGGAACACCACAGACACATCCCTCAAGACTCAAACCCTTGGTGCCTAGCCTCTTTTCTTGCTATTATTTATTTATTTTTCTTTTATTCTTCAACTTTGATTGTTCTTTCCCTTTTTCTTATTAGGATCTTATTATTTAACTAGTCTCATGGGTATGTTCAAAGCATAGTATTCATGACAGATAGTTGTCTTCCCACCTTGTGGTTGAACCAACTTAGCTAACTTATGACCACACCACAAACTCAGGAACTTACTCCATAGTATGAACTCCACTCTGGTCTTTTATAAAACACTCATTCTCTTTTCATTTGATTCAAAAGGACAAGCATACAAGTAAGCAAAGTAAGGAGGCAGTGACATAAAGGCTAGCAAGCATAGACCTATTCACAAAAAGCTTAAAAGACAGAATTTAAAAGGGTTCCAACTAACGAGTAACTATTAATCGAAAGTGCATTCGGACTTCCAACTTTCAACATTCTAAGTTTATGGAATTAAGTAACAATACAACCTTCGGGTTATGGTTTCTAGTTGCCTTCTTTTTGTCATCATCCTAGTCTTTGCTACCTCACTTCCTTGGGTGAAGGTGCACCATTTCCTCATAAGATTCCTGCAAAGTTATTGGAAGTTGCTTGTTCCCAAAGCACTTGAGAAATAGTTAGCTTGCATGTATGCTTGTGACTTCTAAACTTAATTTGGTGTGTGAACACCAAACTTAGTTCTTTGCCCAGTACAAAACCTTGCATATATGCAGAGAACCTCATATCTTGTTATTAACAAAATAATTATTAACTAAAGTCTAACTACATCTAAGTGGTTTTCCTTGATTGGTTGGAGCTAGCAATGTGTTTTGGGAGTGGAGTGTGATTCTAACTAAGATCCTTTGGTGGAACACCAAACTTAGAATTACACTTTCATTTTTGGATTGTTTTGGTGTAGAACACCAAACTTAGCTCCTTGCAATACATGGGAAACAACTTGTGACCTTTATTGAAATAAAGATCAAAAGGAAACTACCTGAGGTTGGGTTGCCTCCCAACAGAGCGCTCTTTTATCGTTGCTAGCTCGACGATTCCTCACTTAATTGAGATGATACTTTACGCTGGGGTTTTCCCTCATGTTGCCCATATAATGTTTGAGTCTTTGTCCATTCACAGTGAACGTCCTCTCTGAACCTTCATTCATGATTTCTATGTGCCCATATGGGAAGACCTTTGTGACAAGGTAGGGTCCTGACCATCTTGACTTGAGTTTGCCAGGGAACAGTCTCAATTTGGAGTTTTAAAGGAGTACTTGTTGCCCCTTTTCTAAACTACTTGGTGCCAGATGCAGGTAATGTCTTCTCTTCGCCTTTTCTTTATAAATCTTGGCATTTTCATAGGCTTGAGATCTAAATTCCTCCATCTCTTGCAGTTGCAGGATCCTCTTTGCACAAGCAGCAATGCTATCAAAGTTTAGTATCTTGAGAGCCCAGAGAGCTTTGTGTTCCAGCTCCAGTGGTAAATGACAAGATTTCCCATACACCAGTTGATATGGGGACATTCCAAGTGAAGTTTTGAATGCTGTTCTGTATGCCCAAAAAGCATCATCCAGCTTCTTTGACCAATCCTTTCTTGATGCACCCACAGTCTTTTCCAGAATTGTCTTTAGCTCTCTGTTGGATATCTCCGTTTGCCCACTTTTTTGGGGATGGTAAGGCGTGGCCACCTTGTGTTTTACCCCATATCGTTGGAGAAGAGCTTCTAGTGGTCTGTTACAAAAATGGCTCCCTCCATCACTGATGAGTGCTCGTGGGACTCCAAACCGGCTAAAGATATTCTTCCTGAGGAAGTTCATGACCACCTTGTTATCATTTGTTGTGGTTGCAATAGCCTCTACCCACTTGGAAACATAATCCACTGCTACCAACATGTACTTGTTTGAATATGAGGTTAGGATTGGTCCCATGAAATCGATTCCCCACACATCAAACAGTTCCAATTCCAAGATAAAATTTTGTGGCATCTCATTTCTTCTGGGCAAGTTTCCAGATCTTTGGCATTCATTACAGCTCTTTACTAGTTCTTTGGCATTCTTGAAAAGGGTGGGAAAAAAGAATATGCTTTGTAACACCTTTGCTGCAGTTCTGTCCCCTCCAAAGTGGCCTCCATAGCATGAGCCGTGGCAATTCTGTAGGACCTCTCGTCCTTCTTCTTCCGAAACACATCTTCTAAGGATTCCATCTGAACACTTCTTGAAGAGATATGGCTCATCCCAGACAAAATATTTTGCATCATTCATGAGCTTCCTTTTTTGATGTTTATTGATCTCTGGAGGTAAGGCCCTAGTTGCCTTGGAGTTGGCAATGTCTGCGAACCATGGTGCTTTGTGAACTGTTATCAGCTGCTCATCAGGGAAGAGCTCGTTCACACTTGTATCATGTGTTCCACTTTCCTCATGTGGGATTCTGGATGGGTGATCTGCTACCTTGTTCTCCACTCCTTTCTTGTCTCTGATTGTTGAATTCCTGCAACAATCAGATCCATCTTATTAGTCTTGGTTTTGATTCTTGCTTGGAAAACAAGTATTTAAGTGCTGTATGATCTGTGAAAACAATCACTTTAGCACCGATGAGGTATGATCTAAACTTGTCAAATGCAAAAACTATTGCTAGAAACTCCTTTTCAGTAATGGTATAATTTCTTTGAGTATCATTGAGGACTTTGCTATCTACAAGAATAAGGGGGATATACAAAGTTACGGAAACTATAGAGGGATTAAGCTTATGAGTCATACTATGAAGTTGTGGGAAAGGGTGATAGAATGGAGGTTGAAAAAAGAGACACAAGTAACAGAGAACCAATTTGGATTTATGCCAGGCAGATCTACCACTGAAACGATATACCTATTAAGAAGGATGATGGAGAGGTATCGTAGTAATAAAAGGGATCTACATATGGTGTTTATTGATTTGGAAAAAGCGTATGATAGGGTACTGATGTTAGGATTTTTGCTAGTAAAGAATTTCATAAAAACAGTCGCGTTGTAGATATAGTCTCTAAACCGACAGAAATCCCTTCGTACAAACGTTTTGGTTGTCACAAGTAACAAACCCCTATAAAATTGATAACCGATTATTTAAACCTCGGGTCGTCTTCTTAAGGAATTGCAGGGAGGTGTTCTTATTATTGATTATGAAAAAGTGTATTTTTTAGGGAATGTTGAGTTTGGGCAATGGGCACAGATATATTTAAATGACATGTAAAATAAATAAATAACTGTAAACTAAACTCTTGGCAAGGTAGGAGAAATTTGAAGTCCAGACCAAGTTATCCTTATCAATGATAATGAAAGTTGAATCTTAATTCCACTTAGTCAACCTTTACTAAAGTTAAGGAAAGTCAAGGGATTAATTAGTTTGATCTTCGAATCCTATTTATTTCCTAAGAAAAGATTGGGATTATTGAAGTTCAATTCAATTGGCAAGATAACAATTAACAATTATGCTGTTGAGTTGGATAACTCCTGAGTTACTAATTTCTTAACCAAAGCCAAAAGGAAAAGAGTAAATCTACTGGAATAAAAATGTCTTCAGATGGGAAGCAATAATCATGTAAATAAAAGAAAGCAATATTAAACTGAAATACCTCAAATTGCATTAACAAAAGAACTTAAATCTAACATAGACATGCATAAATTGGAAAAATAAATAAAAGAACATTGAACCTGGGATTGAGAGTCACTCCTAAAACTAAGAGAAGTCCTAAATCGTAAGAGAGAGGAGAGAACCTCTCTCTCTAAAAACTACATTTACCCCTAAAATTGTGAATTATGAGAGCCCCCTCATGAATGGATGCATTCCACCACTTTATAACCTCTAATCTATGTGTTCTAGGCTGAAAACTGGGTGAAAAGCAACCCAGAAATTGCCCCCTGTGATTTCTGTTACGTTCAGATCGCGGAAAGGTGACGCGGCCGCGTCGTCCATGCGGCCGCGCGGATTGGGTGTTGGCCAGGTCACGTGTCCGCGTGACCCACGCATTTGCATCATCTGGCATCGAGGCAACTAAGGCAAATTATATATCAAATCAAAGCCCCGGACGTTAGCTTTCCAACGCAACTAAAACCGCGTCATTTGGACCTCTGTAGCTAAAGTTATAGCCGTTTGAGTGCGAAGAGGTCAGGCTGGACAGCTTAGCAATTTCTCCAACTTATTGTATTCCTTTCACTTTTGCATGCTTCCTTTCCATCATCTGAACCATTCCTGCCCTATAATCTTTGAAAACACTTAACACACATATCAAGGCATCTAATGGTAATAAGAGAGGATGTAATGGGGCTAAGGTAAGGGTGAGGGTATATATATATAAGGCTAAGTGAGCTAACAAATTGAATCCTTAACTAGTCTAAGATCTCACCTAACATATACATACTTTATACAATTTTAAAATACTGTACCTAACTACGCAAATTTTTCCCACTTGTATTACATGCTCATGTATCAAACTTATTTTCGAATTTTGTCCCATGTGCATTGATTCTTTTTATTTTGCATTTGGGGTAATATATTTTTTTCATTTTTCTTTTCTTCTATTCTTTTTTTTTTTGTATCCCCTTATTTAATTACTTAATATATTTTTCTTCAATGCACATGGTAATTTAATTATTTTGATTTCACATGAGCATGCTTCCTAAATTTTCAAATGACTTATTCAATTTAATTCCCTACTTTTTCATATCATCCCATGTTCCCATAAAATTCCCCACACTTAAATTTTACACAATATCTATCTTAAACTAACAAAGGATTCAACTTGGGATTCTTATTTTGTTTTTCTGCTTAAGGCTAGTAATGTGGTTATAAATCAGAAGGGATTTAAAAGCTCAAGGGGGCTAACAAGGGTGATGTAAAAGGTAAGCTAATTTTGGGATAAGTGAGCTAAAATCAAACAATGGCCTCAATCATATGCAAGCATGTAAATACACTAAATATTGGACATATAGAATGGAACAAAAAAATAGATTACAATCATAGAGAAGGAAATACACAGGAATAAAATATTTATGGTTAAATAATGTAACCATATAAATAAGCTCAAATCTCATAGGTTGTGTGTTCTTTGACTCAAAAACCATGTTCCAAATACAACTTCAAACAAGTTTTAACAAAAAATTTTCAATTTAAATTAGTGAAATATTATAAAAATTTCTTGAAAAAGAAAATATTACTTCAACCAAGTAGTAACTAAATGCATAAAATCAAATAAGCATGCAATTAAATATGCAAATGTAACAATTAACAAAGAAAATAAAATATTGGTGTTTGAGACAGGAAAGTACTAACCCATGGAGATCGGTATCGACCTCCCCACACTTAAAGATTGCACCGTCCTCGGTGCATACTGAGATGTGCAGGTGGACGGGTTGTTTCAACTATTGCTTTTCTCTAAGAATTGTGCAGATGGACTTGTCTGTCTCCCCATGTGAACGTCTTCCGGTTCCCTTCCGGGTGGCCATCCTGAAAGAAAAAGTGAAGAAGAGTAACCCAGAAATAAAGATAGGAAAATAAATAAAACATGGGTTGGTTGATGCCAAATAATGAGGGTCTCAATTACATGGTAGCTACAACATGCAAGTAAGAAAACAATAGAAGCACATGGCATACCAGTGGTGCGAAAATTTGCAACAATGGAGAAGAGAATGGGGAAGGAGAGATAATATAAATTCATGTCAATGCAAGAGTAATATAGATATAAAAGATCAGCATTGATTTAAATAATATTACTCAATAAGAATGAAACAAGTCACTAAGCACTAAGAAAATACCAGAAAAGATGTAACAGTTGAATAAGAATATTTGAACACCAATAATAATTTTAGAAAAATAAAAATATGCAATGAATAAAAGTATGCAAATAAATTAAATAAAATAGAATGGAAGTGAGAGAAAATAAGAAAGGAAGAAGAAAGAAATAAGAAAAGATAAGAAGAATAAGGATTCGGAGAAGAAAATTGGCACTAATCTGGATAGGTTGTGCGACGCTGGCGATGCGGTCGCGTGGGTGACGCGGTCACGTGGTGCGCGATAAGGTTGGGCGACGCGGACGCGTGGGGTACGCGATCGCGTGACTCGATTTGTGCTAGTGGCGCGAGTGCAGCCTCGCGGTCGCACAACTCTCTGTTCAAAACACAATATTGCCAAAATCCAGGGTGACGCAGTCGCGTGGTCGACGCGATCGCGCGGGTGGCCTTATTTCCAATATGACACGGACGCGTGGGTGACGCGTTCGCGTGGCAGGGCTTGTGCTACTAGCACGAGTCCAGCCTAACTCCAGCTCAACTTTCTGCCATACACCCTTTTTACGCTGATTTCAGGTCACGCGGCCGCGTGGGTGACGCGGTCGCGTGGGAGGCCATTATTCCCATATGACGCGGTCGCGTGGGGTGATTTGTGCCATTGGCACGCCTTCAGCGCTGCTCCTGCGAAACTCTCTGTTCATATTAATATTGTCTCCCATCTCCTTGCGACGCGGACGCGTCGCTAATGCGGTCGCGTCGCGTGCTCGCTTTTTTTTTTTAATCTGAAAAGATGCAGAATGCAGTGTTAATATGAATGTGATGCAAAACTCCAGGTTCAATAAAATAAAATAAAACTTGAAAACAAATAAAACTAAATAAAAATGAAAAATGAACGATCATACCATGGTGGGTTGTCTCCCACCTAGCACTTTTAGTTAGAGTCCTTAAGTTGGACATTTGGTGAGGCTTCCTGTTATGGTGGCTTGTGTTTAAATTCATCCAGAAATCTCCACCAGTGCCTGGAATGCCAATAGCCTCCGGGGTCCCAAACTAGGCATGTAAAGCTTTTGAGCAGCTTCAAACAGATTTTTAGGCTCCCGGGGTGACGAATGTCAGAATAGATTTCAGGATCCCAAATCTTGCTTTTACACCCATCCTTGTCGGGATCTGTATTTTTCCAACTGGGTGATAAATAATTTAAATTCTCACTGCAGCTACCAAACAGCTTCCTAGACCCATTCAGTTGAGCTTTACACCAACCTTTGCGTTTAAACTTAAAGCTTCCAACCATGATGAACCTTGCAGGACAGTTCTTACCACTGACCATCTTTCTCTTACTCTTAATGCCACAAAGTGTTCTAAGTTGACTATCCATCTCCAGTAGCCCATATTTAAGTGGAATTAGAAAGCTAAGGGATATGAATTTTACCCACTTGAATGTTGTGAAGGATGATGGAAACTTAGGGGGAGGTATTTTTAATGAAATTTCAAGCTCCACTCACTTGTGCTCTTCTCTGATAATTACCACCTCTTTGCAAACTTCTCTAATTTCAACCTCTTCTTCTTGGTAGCTTTCCTCCAATTCAATCTCCTCTTCATTGCTTTCCAAGGGCATGGGAGGTTGTGCTTCTTCTTCTTGAATCTCCACCTCTTGATCAACCTCTTCCAAGTCTTCAACTGTGATATGCCTTAGAGGTTGTACACCCTCCTCTGCATCAATTTCAAATGACTTGGAAGGGGGTTCTATGACTGGACTTTCCCATGGAGGTTCTGTATCTCCTAAGTCTTCAACCAATTCTTCTTCTTCAATAATTCCGGCTTCCTCTACTTGTTCCAGTACAAAGTTATACTCCGTACTATTCACTGGAGTTTCTAGTTTCTCCTTCATACTACGTTCTTCATTAGATTGTCCACATGAAGCCATGGGGGTTCCTTGAGTGTCCGAACGTCGGGAAGCTAATTGACTCATTATTACTTGCTCCAATTGACGAATGGTTGCATGACATCGATCCACTGTTTCCTTGAAACGATCATTTGGACCTCTGTAGCTAAAGTTATAGCCATTTGAGTGCGAAGAGGTCAGGCTGGACAGCTCTCCAATTTCTCCAACATATTGTATTCCTTCCACTTTTGCATACTTCCTTTCCATCCTCTGAGCCATTCCTGCCCTATAATCTCTGAAAACACTTAACACACATATCAAGGCATCTAATGGTAATAAGAGAGGATTAATATTAGCAAATATAAGTCCAAAGAAACATGTTTTTAATCAAAGCACATAATTAGGAAGGCAAATGTAAAAACATGCAAATAGTATGAATAAGTGGGTAAAGAGTTGATGAAAACCACTCAATTGAGCACAAGATAAACCATAAAATAGTGGTTTATCAGGTACCAAGGGAGGTCTTATGGAAAGTTTTAGAAAGGAGGAGAGTAAGGATCACATATATTCTGGCAATTAAAGACATGTATGATGGGACCACAACTTGTGTGAAGACTCAAGGTGGTGTGACAGAGGAATTCCCTATTGGTATAGGATTACACCAGGGATCATCCTTAAGTCCATACCTTTTCACATTAGTCTTGGAAGTACTCACAGAGCACATCCAAGAGCCTGTGCCATGGTGCATGCTTTTTGCCGATGATATCATCCTTATGGGAGAGTCAAGGGAAGACCTAAATAAGAAGTTGGAGTTATGGAGAGAAGCTATAGAAGTGTATGGTCTGCGCATAAGTCGTAGCAAGACAAAATATATGGAATGTAAGTTCAGTCTGAGAAGGGAAAACCCTAATATAGAGGTGAAGATTGGAGAAAACACCCTACAAAAAGTTAAAAGTTTTAAGTATCTTGGGTGCATCATACAGGACAATGGAGAGATTGAACAGGATGTAAATCATAGGATCCAAGCAGGTTGGTCAAAATGGCGGAGTGCATCTGGTTTTATATGCGACAAAAAAGTGCCTTTAAAACTTAAAGTTAAATTCTATCGCATCGCTATAAGACCGGCTATGCTGTATGGTACGGAGTGTTGGGCGGCTAAAGGGGAGCACGAACATAAGCTGAGTGTGGCAGAGATGAAGATGTTGAGATGGATGAGTGGTCATACGCGATTGGATAAAATAAGGAATGAAGATATAAGGGAGAGAGTTGGAGAAGCACCCATTGTGGAAAAGATGGTTGAATCGTGTCTCAGGTGGTTTGGACATGTGAGAAGAAGACCGATAGAACATCCAGTCAGGAGGGTGGATGAGATGGAAGATGGACAAAGGGTGAAAGGCAGAGGAAGACCTAAGAAGACTATCCATGAGGTGGTCAAACGAGACCTACATGTAAACGGTCTCTCTGTAGACATGATACATGACAAAGCACAATGGCATCGTTTGATTCATGTAGCCGACCCCACTTAGTGTGACAAGGCTTTGTTGTTGTTGTTGTTGTATCATTGAGGACTTTGCTAGCATAGTATATCACATGGACTAAGTTATCTTTCCTCTGTCCTAACACTGCCTCAACTGCAAAATCAAATGCATCACACATCAATTCAAATGGTAAGTTCCAATCAGGTGGGGAAATGATAGGATCAGAGGACAACCTTATTTTCAAATTTTCAAATGCTAGCATGCATGATTCATCGAAGATAAATGGTGTATCAGATATAAGGAGATTGCTTAAGGGCTTGGCTATCTTTGAAAAATCTTTAATAAATCTTCTATAAAAGCCAGCATGCCCTAAAAAGCTCCTAATTGCCTTGACATCATTGGGTGGAGGCAGTTTTTCAATAAGTTCCACTTTAGCCCTGTCCACTTCAATGCCTTGGTTAGAAACCTTATGGCCAAGGACTACCCTCCTGTCACCATATAGTGACATTTCTCCCAATTCAAGACTAGATTGGTCTCTTAGCACCATTTCAATACTAAGGCAAGGTGACTCAGGCAGCTAGTAAAGGAATCTCCGAATACCGAAAAATCATCCATAAAAACTTCGATGAATTTCTCTATCATATCTGAGAAGATAGAAAGCATGCAGCGTTGGAAAGTCGCAGGTGCATTACATAGCCCAAATGGCATGCGCCTGTAGGCAAACACTCCATATGGACAAGTAAATAAAGTTTTCTCTTGGTCTCTGGGATCAACCACTATTTGGTTATATCCTGAATAACCATCAAGAAAACAGTAATATGCGTGTCCTGCGAGTCTTTCCAACATCTGATCCATAAATGGGAGGGGGAAATGGTCCTTTCGTGTAGCCTCATTGAGTTTCCGATAGTCTATGAACATACGCCATCCTGTGACGGTCCTTGTAGGAATTAGTTCGTTCTTCTCATTGGGAACTACAGTGATTCCTCCCTTTTTGGGCACGACAAGCACGGGGCTGACCCAGGGGCTGTCTGAGATCGGGTAGATTACCCCTCCCTGCCATAACTTCATAACTTCTTTCTGTACCACTTCCTTCATGATTGGGTTCAGCCTCCTTTGGGATTGAATGGATGGTTTGGCATCATCTTCCAGTAGTATCTTATGCATGCATATGGCTGAACTTATTCCTTTCAGGTCAGCAAGAGTCCATCCAATGGCATCCTTGTGCTTTCGCAATACTTTGAGTAGTTCATCCTCTTGATCTTGGCTGAGGCACGAGCTTATGATCACTGGGTAACTTTCATTTTCTCCTAAGTATGCATATTTGAGAGTGGGTGGCAGTGCTTTGAGTTCAAGTTTGGGTGCTTCTGACTTTTCGTTCGCTTCTTTTGATGCCCATTGTATATGAATCTCTGCTATTGCAACTTCTTCACTAAACGTTGACTCCTCCTCTGTTAACCCTTCAGGTTCTTCTTCTTCAAAACTCTCCTGCATTGCATCTTCAAGTGAGTCCAACCTCATACATTTTTCCAATTGTTCTGGTGGGTAACTCATGGCTTTGAACACATTGAATGTCATCTTTTCATTGTGTAATCTCAAGATGAGGTCCCCCTTTTGTACATCAATGACAGCTCCAGCAGTGGCCAAGAACAGCCTTCCCAGGATGATGGAAGCCTTGGTTTCCTCCTGCATGTCCAGCACTACAAAGTCTGCTGGGAAGATGAAATCTCCCACTTTCACCAGCAAATCTTCTACTACGCCATAAGGGAACTTGAACGTTTTTTCTGCCAGTTGTAGGGACATCTTTGTTGGTTTAGCCTCTTCAATCTTCATTTTTCTCATCATGGCTAACGACATTAAATTTATGCTGGCTCCTAAGTCACATAGAGCCTTTTCCACTGTGATCTCCCCTATGATACAAGGGATCTAAAAGCTCCTCGGATCCTTCAATTTCTGGGGTAGTTTATGCTAAATGATAGCACTACATTCTTCGGTTAGTATCACAGTCTCGCTGTTCTTCCAGCTTCTCTTCTTAGTCATTATCTCCTTTAAAAACCTGGCGTAGAGGGGCATTTGCTCTATTGCTTCATCAAAAGGTTTGTTGATTTGTAGTTTCTTGAAGAGTTCCAAAAATCTCAAGAACTGGCTATCATCCCCCTTCTTCTTTAATTGCTGAGGGTATGAGACTCTTGGGACGTTTGGCTTCAGCACTCCTTCCCCTTTTTGTGAACTCAAAGTGGGAACTCGAGCTCCATCCTGCTCTTCTTCCTTTTCATTTGAGTCCTTTTCTTGTGGTTTTTGGCTGGTTTCCTTCAGTTTCTTCCCACTCCGAAGGATGATAGCCTGACACTCCTCCCTTTGGGTTGAGTTAGTATTGCTGCGAAGGTTGTGGCTGGGAATTTGCCTGAATAGGTAGCCAATTTGTGTCTCAAGTTTCTTGATGGCAGCATCCTGATTCTGCATATTGGACATCACTTCTTCTCGGAACGCTTTACTGTCTTGAATCTCTTTGCATATACCTTAAAGTAGGTTTTCAATCTTCGAGAGTCTGTCATCAAATGATGGTAGGTTGGGATTGGAGGTAGAAGGATGAGGAGTGTTATTTTGGTTTTGATATGGATGTGGACAGGTGTTGTCATGGTGGTGTTGATATGTTCTCTGTGTGAATTGTTGGTGAGCTGCATTGTTGTTGGGGTTGTGATGTCTCCGATCTTGGCCTTGATCTTGTTGATTCCCCCACCCAAAGTTTGGGTGATTCCTCTAACCAGGGTTGTAGGTCTTAGAGTTTGGCTCATGGTTTTGCCTAGATGAATTCCCAATGTAGTTGGCTTGCTCCTGACTACCCTCTGCTTCTTCATTCACTCCTTCTTGGGTTGCTGATGAAGTGGTGATTGCTGCTACTTGGTTCCTCTCCATCTTCTTGGTGAGGTCAGCCAGCTGCTTGGTAATGAGCTTATTTTGGGCCAACAGAGCATCTACATTGTTTAGCTCCATCACTCCTCTAGTGTTCCCTCTTTCAGAAGCATAGAAATAGTCATTTTCTGCTACAGTTTTAATGACATCTATGGCCTCCTCAATGGTTTTCTTCTTGTTCAGAGATCCCCCGGATGAGTGGTCTACTGCTTTCTTTGATTCATAAGAAAGGCCTTCATAGAAAATGTGTAGTTGCACCCATTCATTGAACATATCTGGTGGACACCTCCTTGTCAGGTCCTTAAACCTCTCCCATGCTTCATATAGAGTCTCACCATCTTGTTGCCTGAAAGTTTGGACCTCAGCTCTCAGCCTGTTGATTCTTTGGGGAGGATAGAATCTGGCTAAAAATTTGTTCACCACATCTTCCCAAGTTGTCAAACTCTCCTTCGGAAAAGACTCCAGCCACTTGGCTGCGTTATCCTTGAGTGAGAATGGAAATAAGAACAGTCTATAGGCGTCAGGATGAATACCATTAGACTTCACCGTGTCACATATCCTCAGGAAGGTGGTTAGATGTTGATTGGGGTCTTCTTGGACGCCTCCTCCGAATGAACAGTTGTTCTGAACAAGGTTGATGAGCTGTGGTTTTAGTTCAAAATTGTTGGCATGGATGGTTGGCTTTTGAATGCTACTTCCACAGTTTCCTGTGTTTGGGTTGATGTAAGAGCCCAAAACTCTTCTCTCCTCCCCAGCATGATTTGCTCGACCTTCTCTGCCATGGTTGTGAGCCTCTTCTTCATGATGGTTTTCCATGTTTTCTTCCAAGTTTCGTTCAAAGTATTCCTCCTCTTCCTCGGCACCAACTACTCGTTTTTCTCTTGCTTCCCTCCTTAATCTAAAGAAGGTCCTCTCAGGTTCAGAATCAAAGGAAGTTGAAGCTCCGCTTCTTTTCCCTGTCATACAACCAACAAAGCACAAGAAAGGAAAATAGATGCAGAAAGTATTTCTGTTAGAATTACTGTTAGTGTGAGTGATGCAATATATCAAACAGTTAGTGGGTTAGTGAACTGAATTGTAAATAACTAAAAAAAATGAAAAAGTAGGGGGAAGGGAAGAAATTAACTAAAACTGAAATTAAATTACTCAAACAGAAAATTAAATCAAACAAACTAAAAATGCTCAATCTAGTTATCCTCCAATTTAATCATTGTTGATTCAAAATCAATCCCCGGCAACGGCGCCATAAACTTGATACGCGGAAAACTTGTCTCGCAACAAATTTCCTTCGGCAAGTGTACCGAATTCGTTGTCAAGTAAAAACTCACAATAGTGTGAGGTCGAATCCCACAGAGATTGATTGATCAAGCAACTTGAATTAAAGGAATGTTCTAGTTGAGCGAACCAGAATTTGAGTTGAGAATTGCAGAAAATTAAATGGCGGGAAAGTAAATAGTGAAAACAGTAAATGTTGGAAATAAAGAGCTGAATGTAAATGGCGGAAAGTAAATTGTAAAATCTTACATGGGAATGGGGCAATTGCTCATAAAAGTAAATTGCAGAAATTGAAGAGAATGGATAAGATCAGAAATGGGAAGTTCATTGGGCTCAGGAGATGTTGCATTCTCCGGATCAAGTTCATTTTCATCTCTTCCTCAATCAATGCATTCATTGATCTCTTTGGCAATCTTAGGTGATCCAATTACAATTCCTTCTAATTCAATCTCTCAAATCTTGATCAATAGCCAATTCCTTGGTCAATTGCTCATGAGAAGAGATGAAGTATGGTCACTGATTATACCACATGCATTTCCCAAATCAAGTGTTGGAAGGATTATAGTCACATATCCAGCCACACCCAATTTGGTCCAGCATGAGAAAGCATTTCTAGCATGATCCCTTCATTAGTCTTTCAAGGTTCAGAAGAGATCCAAGTATGAATAGCTTCTTTTCCAAGATAACTACCCAATTGGATGAAGATCAAAAGCTTTCTAGTAAAATCAAGAGAAAAGATAGAAGAAGGAGAATGAAAACTAAAATTGATCAATCAAATTACAACAGAGCTCCCTAACCCAATGAAAGGGGTTTAGTTGTTCATAGCTCTGGAAAATGAAAACAAAGATGGAGAATACATGCTGAAAGTAAAACTAGAAATCTAGAGAAAGTAAATACAGAGAGTAGTTCTAAGCCAAAGGCTCCCTAAAGTTTCCAGCTCCCCCAACTAATTCAAAGCTACTCCTATATATACTACTCTTCTGATCTTCTAGTTGGCTCTTCAAGTCTTGGGTATGGGCCTTTGGATCCTGAGTTTGAAGCAGTTATCTTCTTCATTGGGCTTAGCTTTGCTTGCAGAGAGAAAGTGTGAAGTCGGCAGGGACTTTTAGCTCAGGACGTTAGTGGTGTTAACGTTAAGTGAAAGTGGGGGTTCGAGAACGTTAGTGACAATCACCTTTTTCACTAACATTGCTCACCCAAGTATGAGCCACGTTAACCTANNNNGTTAGTGACAAAGGTAAGTGTCACTAACGTTGGCGACCAATTGCTCTCTCCACGTTAGCTTCCACGTTAACTAAGTTAACGTGGGAGTTAACGTGGCTTATGGAAGCTTGGCCAACGTTAGTGACAAAGGTGAATGTCACTAACGTTGGCTTCCCTTTTGCTTCTTAACTTTAGAAGCCACGTTATCTAAGTTAATGTGGCAACTAACGTGGCCAATTATGAGCTTGGTCCAACGTTAGTGACAAAGGGGAGTGTCACTAACGTTGGCCTTATTGTCTTCTTCCACGTTAGAGTTCACGTTAACTTAGTTAACGTGACTCTTAACGTGGGCTTATGATGGC
Source organism: Arachis ipaensis (assembly GCF_000816755.2). Taxonomy (NCBI): domain Eukaryota; kingdom Viridiplantae; phylum Streptophyta; class Magnoliopsida; order Fabales; family Fabaceae; genus Arachis; species Arachis ipaensis. The sequence continues at coordinate 65,807,799 of NC_029789.2, read as the reverse complement.
TTCGAGGGCGTTATTGGCAATTACATTTCTCATTAACTTTTCAAGTTAGCACCCATTCCATGTTAGAGGTCACATTAGTGGGACTAACGTGACTGCTAACGTGGTTCTTCTTTGCTTCCTTTGTCCTGAAATCAAGCAACAAAGTGCATCAAAGTTCTAGACTAAGTCATGAGTCATGCATCATCCAATTTATCATATAATTCATGCAAAATCCTCATGAAATCATGTAAAGTGCACAATGTATGCTTGAATCAAGATGTAAGTGAATATCTACCCAAAACTAGCTTATTTTCTAAGAAAATGCATGAAACTACCCTAAAAACAGTAAAGAAAAGGTCAGTAAAACTGGCCAAAATGCCCTGGCATTAGTTGTCGTCCTTCATTCAGTACGCTGAACTCATTGAATGCCTTCGTTTGAGCTTGCTGTCATTGGTTGAGTTCTTGAAGGCGTTTGTCTTGACGCTCTTGCCTTTCAGTCACTTGATTAATGTCTTGAGTGAGCTGGGAGTAGTGTTCCATTTGCTGTTTCCGCCACTCCCCTTGTTGATTCATCCAATTAGAAAGCAGTTCTTCTTGACGATCCATCCTTTGGGCTTGAATGTGCAGTTGTTGTTCTTGCCCTCCACATAACTCCTTGCTAGCTCCTTAATGGCTCCGTGAATGTGATTCAAGTTGATGTTGGTTGGATCATAGTACTCTTCTTGCTGGTATTCTTCTTGATGAGATTCTTCTCGGTGAGGTCCCTCTTGTGCTGTTCTTTTCCCTGTTTGAGGTCTTCTTTGTTGTTGGGCAGGTGCCACATAAGTTATTCGCTGTAGCGTGACTGACCTTCCAGGGTTCACCCAACTTGGATTGCTGTCCTCGAAGACTACCTTGGCTTTCGTGCACAGTCTAAGGATGGTGCTGGGGTACCAAAGTCTAGCACCTGGATCATTCTTCTCGGCTTACTCTTGAATCCCCTCAGCTATAATCTCGTGCACATTGATGCCTCCACCCTTTATTAAGCAATGTACCATAGTAGCTCGAGTAGTGTTAACCTCAGAATTGTTCGCGGCTGGGAGGATAGGTCTCCTCTCCTGATGAATCGGGGTCTCCTATCCGAATACCTTTCCCAGTCAGATCCTATAACACACATGTCGTTCACAATTTCTTCAAGTTCATCATTGTCGGGGCCATTACTTATTCTCACATGATAACTGGGCTAATCAAAATGTGGCGATTTCAGCTGAAGAGTCCTTGTTATGGCATTGGGGCTGAAGTCCACCTCTGTTCTTTTCACGTAACTTTTGAAGGTGGGGGCCTTGGTTTTGTCTTCTCTGACCACATTTGCATAGAACTCTTTGATGAGGTTTGCATTTATCTTTGCTTCTGGGTTCGTGAGCCTTAGCCAACCCCTTTGTTCAATCTTCTCTCGAATCTGTGGGCACTCATCCTCATTGAGCTGGAATGTTAACTCAGGCAATATATTTTTGAGCTTTATCCGTTCAAATTCGAGTTCATGGAATGCAGTTTTGAATCTCCCTTCATCGAAAGGGGTGCTCTCTACCGGTTCCTTCTTCTTTTGCCTCTTGGAGATTGATGATGCCATAAGTGACTTTTGAGATGTGAAGGTGTAAAGGTTGTGGATAATGAACTTCAGCCGGTTAAGATTGGTTAAAAGGAGTTGGGTGCTGAAAATGGGAAGTGTAAGGGATGGAAATTGGAATGTGAAAGGAGTATGGAATAAGAGTCTCTTATATAGAGAAGTGGTGTGTAGATGAAAGGTGTGGATTGATGGAGTGGGTGTGTGATGAACGGATGGGGTTTATCATGGGATGAGCACAAGGATCATCAACTTTATGAAGGGGGGTTGGTTCAGTTTCCAAGCGTGTTCCTCTTCCAATGTTGCATGGCAACATTTCCCAATGCATCCCCCTTGAAAACACGTGTATAGTACTCTCCTTTTGTGGTGGCCGAATCCTCCTTCTTCAATTGTCCCATCAATTCTCCTTCAAATAAAGGGATGTGATTAATGAATTTGTGGAAAGTGGTGGCGAAATTTAAAAGAAAAGAAAGAGTGACTACTTTTAAAATTTTTGTTGTTAACTGACTAAGTGCTATTCATAAGTATAAACCAACTGACTAATTGATTGTCCATGTATGCAACATTGGTGACACCAAACTTAGTTTGTGGCCATGTGGAGTAAAAGGATTTGTTCAAGGTTTTAAGAGTGACATGATATGAATTGCATTCATGTTCTCTTAGTGTGCCTTGAACACCAAACTTGTTCTTCACTATATGTTGCATATAAGGATTCATTCAAGTATATGTCAGAGTTGATTTAGACTTCATGAACCTTGCATTATTAACTACTTTTAAAAACATGTAAAACATGGGTTGCCTCCCATGAAGCGCTTCTTTAGCGTCACTAGCTTGACATTCTGCCCTTTGTCAGGATGGTTGGTAATACTTCAGATCTTCCCCTCTTGCAGTAAATCTATCTCCATTGGTTTCATCAAGGATCTCTACATGTTCTAGGGAGAGAACTTTGTTGATGGTGAAAACGTTAGGTAGCTGAGATGGGATGATGGGGAGATGAGGTGGGATATCCATGAAGTAAACTGAGATCACTTTATCCCCTGGAGAGAAGTCCTTTGTAGGGATCTTCTTTTTCCTCCATCTCCTTGGTGCCTTCTTCTTTGTTTCTTTTGCTATTGCCCTGCTCTTTGTGACCTCTTCTTTCAAGGAAATTTTGTTGCTAGTCTCATATGACTCTGGTGGTTTAGGTTCCTCCTGATTTTCCTTGACCTGTGACAAATGCTGATTATCTTGTTCATCAACCAAAGGGATTCTCTGTGATTCAACGCTTGTTTCTTCCACCAGTGCTTTGTCGTGCTTTTTCCTTGGTTCCTTGCTTTCCTAATCTGCTTCTTGTGAGGGTTTGAAGACATTGAATGCGAGTTGTTCGTCATGTATCCTCAATATTAGCTCTCCTCGCTCTACATCTATGACGCTCTGGCTGTAGCTAGGAATGGTCTTCCCAATATGATTGGGTGAAGGTGACTCTCTTCCATTTCCAATATGACAAAGTCTGTAGGAAGAAAGTAGTTCCCAACCTTTACCAACACGTTTTCCACCACTCCTACTGCTTGTTTTTGAGTTTTGTCAGCCAGCTTGATGACTACGTCTATGGGCATTAGCTCATTGATCTGCAGCTTCTTCATAAGGGATAAAGGCATTAAGTTGATGTTTGCTTCCAGATCACAGAGTCCTTTGTCAAACATTGTTTCTCCTATGGCACAGGGGATGTGAAAACTCCCTGGGTCATTCCTTTTTGTAGGCAACTCTGGTTGAATGAGAGCACTGCACTCCTTATTCATCACTATTGTTTGCCCTCCCTTGAGTGAGCTTTTCCTTGTCAGCAATTCTTTCATATACTTAATGTATGAGGGCATTTGTTGGAGAGCCTTGATGAATGGTATGTTTACATGGAGAGATGAAAATATGTCAAGGAACTTTGAGTATATTCTCTTTTCTACACCACCCATGAGTCTTTGGGGAAAAGGTACATAGAGCCTCAGCAGCTCCTTCTGTGTAATTTTGGTTTCTTGGTGATCCTTTTCCTGTTTCTCTGCTGATGTGTCTCCAGGTTGTTCTAATGGTTTGTTCGGCTCTTCCTCAGTCCCTTGATCACTTGTAGTGACCATCTTGCAGTCTTCCCATCTTACTTTCTTTGTTTCACCTCTCGGGTTTTTCTTTGTGTCACTTGGGAAGCTATCAGTAGGTTTGGGAATCTTCTCAGAGAGGTATCCCACTTGAAATTCTAGCCTCTGAATGGTGTCTCCCTGGTTTTTGAGATTAGCTCGCACTTCCTCTTTGAACACCTTGTTATCTTGGATTTCCTTACATATGCCTTCAAGTAGAGTTTCAATCCTTGATAGTCTTTCTTCCGATGATGGTGAGTTGAGATTGGAGGGATGAGAAGGGCCATTTTGGCTTTGGTATGGATATTGAGGTGTGTTGTTAAGTGGGTGCTGATATGATCTCTGTGTGGAATGTTGGTGAGCCGCATGGTTGTTGGGGTTGTGATGTCTCTGATCTTGGCCTTGGTCTTGTTGGTTTCCCCACCCAAAGTTTGGGTGGTTCCTCCAACCAGGATTATACGTTTTGGAGTATGGGTCATGATTTTGCCTAGGTGAATTTCCAATGTAGTTGGCTTGCTCCTGACTACCCTCTGCCTCTTCATTCACTCCTTCTTGAGTTGCTGCTGAAGTGGTGATTGCTGCTACTTGATTCTTCTCCATCTTCTTGGTAAGGTCAGCCAACTACTTGGTAATCATCTTGTTTTGAGCTAGCAGTGCATCCACATTGTTCAGCTCCATCACTCCTCTAGTGTTGCCTCTTTCAGAAGCGTAGAAGTAGTCATTCTCAACTACAGTCTCAATGACATCTATGGCTTCTTCAATGGTCTTCTTCTTGTTCAGAGATCCCCCGGATGAGTGGTCTACTGCCTTCTTTGATTCATAAGAAAGACCTTCATAGAAAATGTGTAGCTGCACCCATTCATTGAACATATCTGGCGGGCACCTTCTTGTCAAGTCTTTAAATCTCTCCCATGCTTCGTAGAGAGTCTCACCATCCTGTTGCCTGAAAGTTTGAACTTCAGCTATCAACCTGTTGATTCTTTGAGGAGGGTAGAATCTTGCCAAGAACTTGTTCACCATATCTTTCCAGGTTGTTAAGCTTTCCTTCGGGAAGGATTCCAGCCATTTAGATGCCTTGTCCTTGAGTGAGAAGGGGAATAGAAGTAGTCTGTAGGTGTCAGGATGAACACCATTAGACTTCACAGTGTCACATATCCTCAGGAAGGTGGTTAGATGCTGATTTGGATCTTCTTGAACATTTCCTATGAATGAACAGTTGTTCTGAACAAGGGTGATGAGCTGTGGCTTTAGTTTAAAGTTGTTGGCATGTATGGTTGGCTTTTGGATGCTACTTCCACAGTTTCCTAGGTTTGGATTGATGTAGGATCCCAGAACTCTTCTCTCTTGCCCAGCATGATGCACTGGGCCTTCTCTGCCATGGTTGTGAGCCTCTTCTTCATGATGGTTCTCCATATTCTCATCCATGTCTGGTTCAAAATACTCCTCTTATTCCTCCATACCAACTACGCTCTTTCCTCTTGCTTCCCTCCTTAATCTAAGGAAGGTCCTCTCAGGTTCAGAATCAAAGGAAGTTGAATCCCCGCTTCTTCTACCTGTCATACAACCAATAAGCCAAAAGCAAGAAGAGGGTAGATGCAGAGAGTATTCTTGTTAGAAATGCTGTTAGTGTGAGTGGTGCAATATATCAAGTAGTTAGTGGGTTAGTGAACTGAATTGTAAAAAAAAAATGTGCAGATAACACCACAAACGGGTAAAGGGTAAAGGGAAGGAAATAACTAAAACTGAAAGTAAATTACTCAAATGAAATTAAACAGAATAAAAAAATGCTCAATCTAGTTATCCACCAATTTAATCATTGTTGATACAAAATCAATCTCTGGCAATGGCGCCATAAACTTGATGCACGGAAACTTGTCTCTCAACAATTTCCCTCGGCAAGTATACCGAATTGTCGTCAAGTAAAAACTCACAATAGAGTGAGGTCAAATCTCACAGGGATTGATTGGTCAATCAACTTTGATTTGAGAATTGCAGGAAATTAAATGGCGGGAAAGTAAATGGCAGAAAATGTAAATGCTGGAAGTAAAGAGCTGAATATAAATGACGGAAAGTAAAGTGTAGAATCTTAAATGGGGAATGGGGAATTTAGCATGAAAGTAAATTGCAGAAATTAAAGAGAATGGGTAAGATCAGAAATGGGGGATTCATTGGGCTTAGGAGATGTTGCATTCTCCGGATCAAGTTCATTTTCATCTCTTCCTCAATCAATGCATTCATTGATCTCCTTGGCAATCTTAAGTGATTGAATTCCAATTCCTTGGTAATTCAATCTCTCAAATCTTGATCAATAGCCAATTCCTTGGACTAATTGCTCATGAGAAGAGATGAAGTATGGTCACTGATTGTACCACATGTATTTCCAAATCAAAGTATTGGGAGAATTATATGTCACCATATCTGCCCAACCCCCAATTTGGTCCAACATGAGAAAGCATTTCTAGCATGATCCATTCATTCCTCTTCCATGGTTCCGAAGAGATCCAAGTATGAATAGCTTCTTTTCCAAGACAACTACCCAATTGGATGAAGATTGAAAGCTTTCTAGTAAAATCAAGAGAAAAAAAAGAAGAAGAATAATGAAAACTATTATTGATCCATCAAATTACAACAGAGCTCCCTAACACAATGAAATGGGTTTAGTTGTTCATGGCTCTGGGAATGGAAAAAAAAGATGGAGAATGCATTCTGAAAGTAAAACTAGAAGTTGCAGAGAAAGTAAAATTATACAGAGAGTAGTCCTCTCAATCCAAAAGCTCCTCTCTAGTTCAAAACTACTCCTATATATACTACTCTTCTGATCTTCCAGTTGGCTCTTCAAGTCTTGGATATGGGCCTTTGGATCTTGAGTTGAAGCAGTTTGGAATCTTCAGTGGGCTCAGCTTTACTTGCAGAGAAAGTGTGAAGTAGGCATGGACTTTGGCTAGGACGTTAGTGGCGTTAACGTTAAGTGAAAATGTGGGTTCGAGAACGTTAGTGACAATCACCTTTTGTACTAACATTCCTAGCCCAAGATGAGTTACGTTAACTTCAACGTTAGTGGCACTAACGTGACCACTAACGTTGCCTCTTGGTCCATCACGAGCGTTATTGGCGTTTACCTTTGCCAATAACGTTGCCCTTAGCCCCTTTTTCTCACGTTAGAGTCCATGTTAGTATAACTAACGTGGCTCTTAACGTGGGCATGCCTTAGCCTCGAGAGCGTTAGTGACACTTACCTTTGTCACTAACGCTCCAAACACCCCTTCTCATGTTAGTGCCCCACGTTAATTGTCTTAACGTGGCCACTAACGTGGTGGTAATTGCCATCTCCAACGTTAGTGAAAAAGGTGAGTGTCACTAACGTTGGCTCATCAATTCTTTCCTCCACGTTAGCTTCCATGTTAATGCACTTAATGTCGTAACTAACGTGGCTCATAGTGGCTTAGTCCAACGTTAGTGACAAAGGTGAGTGTCACTAACGTTGGCGATTCCTTGCTCCTTCCATGTTAGAGTTCACGTTAACGAAGTTAACGTGGCTCTTAACGTAGCCAATATGGGCTTAGTCCAACTTTAGTGACAAAGGTGAGTATCACTAACGTTGGCATTATCTTCCTCTTCCATGTTAGAGTTCACGTTAACTAAGTTAACGTGGCTCTTAACGTGGCCAATTTCCCTTTTGGAGCGTTAGTGGCACTTACTTTTACCATTAACGCTTGGAGCTTCCTTTTCTTCCACGTTAACTACCACGTTAATGTAGTTAACGTGGTAATTAACGTAGGCTATGATGGCTTCAAAGACGTTATTGGCGATTACGTTTCTCATTAACGTTGCAAGTAAGCTCCCATTCCACGTTAGTGGTCACGTTAGTTAGACTAACGTGGCTACTAATGTGGCTTTTCCTTGCTTCCTTTGTCCTGAAATCAAGCAAATAAAGTGCATCAAAGCTCTAATCCAAGTTATGAGTCATGCATCATCCAATTTGTCATTAAATTCTTGCATAATTCTCATGGAATCATATAAAATTCACAATTTTTGCTTGAATCAAGATGTAAGTGAAATTCTACCCAAAACTTGCTTATGTCCTAAGAAAATGCATGAAACTACCCTAAAACAGTAAAGAAAAGGTCAATAAAACTGGCCAAAATGCCCTGGCGTCACCAACATATGGCAAATTTTATATCGTTTCGAAGCCCCAGATGTTAGCTTTCCAACACAACTGAAACCGCCTTATTTGGACCTTTGTAGCTCAAGTTATGGTCGATTGAGTGCGAAGAGGTCAGGCTTGACAGCTTTACAGTTCCTTCATTTCTTCATGATTTCTCCCACTTTGCATGCCTTTCTCCTCACTTCTTCCATCCAATACTTGCCTTATGATCCTGGAATCACTCAACAAACACATCAAGGAATCGAATGGAATTAAAGTGAATTAAATTTAGCTATTTTAAGGCCTAAAAAGCATGTTTTTATATTTAAGCACAAATCAAGGGAGAATTGCAAAACCATGCTATTCGTTGAATAAATGTGAGAAAAGGTGATAAAATGCCCCAAATTAAGCACAAGATAAACCACAAAATCGGGGTTTATCAGCCCTCCTATCCATTAATGCTCAAAGCCTTGGATCTTTTTTACCCTTGCCTTTTGGTTTAAAGGGTTACTGGCTTTTCTGCTTGCTTTTTCTTTTTCTTTCTTTTTTTTTCTTTTATTTCCGCCACTTTTTTTTTCACAAGCCTTGTTCTTCACTGCTTTTTCTTACTTCATGAATCAATTTTATGATTTTTCATATTATCAATAACATTTCTACTTTTTCATCATTCTTTCAAGAGCCAACAATTTTAACATTCATAAACAACAAATTCAAAAAAAAAAATATGCACTGTTCAAGCATTCATTCAGAAAACAAGAAGTATTGTCACCACATCAAAATAACTAAACTAATCTCAAGGATGAATTCGAAATTCATGTACTTCTTGTTCTTTTGCTTTTAGAACATTTTTCATTTAAGAAAGGTGATGGATTCATAGGATATTCATAGCTTTAAGGCATAGACACTAGACACTAATGATCATGTAATGAAGACACAAACATAAATAAAGCATAGAGAACAAAAATAGAAAAATAAATAGACAGGGAGATTAAGGAACGGGTCCACCTTAGTGAGGGTGGCGTCTTCTTCCTCTTGAAGAACCAATGGTGCTCTTGAGCTCCTCTATGTCTCTTCCTTGCCTTTGTTGCTCCTTCCTCATAGCTCTTTGATCTTCTCTAATTTCATGGAGGAGGATGGAAAGCTCTTGGTGCTCCACCCTTAGTTGTCCCATGTTAGAACTTAATTCTCCTAGGGAGGTGTTAATCTGCTCCCAATAGTTTTGTGGAGGAAAGTACATCCCTTGAGGCATCTCAGGGATTTCATGATGAGGAATTTCCTCATGCTCTTGTTGAGGTCCATGAGTGGGCTCTCTTGTTTTCTCCATCCTTTTCTTAGTGATGGGCATGTCCTCATCAATAAGGATGTCTTCCTCTATGTCAATTTCAGTTGAATTACAGAGGTGACAAATGAGGTGAGGAAAGGCTAACCTTGCCAAAGTGGAGGACTTGTCAGCCACCTTGTAGAGTTCTTGAGGTATAATCTCATGAACTTCTACTTCCTCCCTAATCATGATACTATGGATCATGATGGCCAGATCCACAGTTACTTCGGATTGGTTGCTAGTAGGAATGATAGAGTATTGGATGAACTCCAACCATCCTCTACTACACGCTTAAGGTTCGATCTTTTCAATTGAACCGGTTTGCCTCTTGAGTCTCTTTTCCATTGAGCTCCTTCCACACATATGTCCATGAGGACTTGGTCCAACCTTTGATCAAAGTTGACCCTTCTAGTGTAGGGGCGTGCGTTTTCTTGCATCATTGGTAAGTTGAACGCCAACCTTACATTTTCCAGATTGAAATCTAAGTATTTCCCCCGAACCATTGTAAGCCAATTCTTTGGGTTTGGGTTCATACTTTGATCATGGTTCCTAGTGATCCATGCGTTTGCATAAAACTCTTGAACCATTAAGATTTTGAATTGTTGAATAGGATTAGAGAAAACTTCCCATCCTCTTCTTCTAATCTCTTATTGGATCTCTGGATATTCGCCCTTTTTGAGCTTAAAAGGAACCTCAGGGATCACCTATTTCTTGGTCACAACTTCATAGAAGTGGTCTTGATGGACCTTTGAGATGAATCTTTCCATCTCCCATGACTCAGAGGTGGAAGCAATTGCCTTCCCTTTCCTCTTTCTTGAGGTTTTTCTGGCCTTAGGTGCCATAAATGGTTATGGAAAAATAAAAAGCAATGCTTTTACCACACCAAACTTAAAAGGTTTGCTCATCCTCGAGCAAAAGAAGAAAGAAAGTAGTAGAAGAATAAGAAAATGGAGGAGACGGAGGGAGATATGTGGTTCGGCCAAGGGGTAGAAGTAGTGGTTGTAATGTGTGAAAATGAATGAGTGGTGAGGGGTTTATATAGGGGTGGGGGGAGGGTTAGGTTTCGTGTATTAGGGTTGGGTTTGGGAGGGAAAGGATTTTGAATTTGGAGGTAGGTGGGGTTTTGGGGAAGAGTGAATGAGGTGATTGGTGAAGGGTATTTGGGGAAGAGTGTTTTGACAAGGTGTGAAGAAGAAAGAAGAAGAGGTGGGGTAGGTGGGGATCCTGTGGGGTCCACCGATCCTAAGGGGTCAAGGACTTATCATCCCTGCTCCATTTAGGCGTGAAAAACGCCTGTATAGTGCAATTCTGGCGTTTAACGCCAGACTGCTGCTTGTTAATGGCGTCTAATGCCAAGCTGTAACCTGTTTTTGGCGTTTAACGCCAGCTTGATGCTTCTTTTGGCGTTAAACGCCAGTCTGATACTTCTTACTGGCGTTTAAATGCCAGTGAGCTTATCCTCCAGGGTGTGCTATCTTTAATGTTGTTTTTCATTCAGTTTTTTATTTTTCAGTTGTTTTTGTGACTTCACATGATCATCAACCTACAGAAAACATAAAATAACAATTGATATAATTAAATAACATTAGGTTGCCTCCCAATAAGCGCTTCTTTAATGTCAATAGCTTGAGAGTGAGCTCTCATGGAGCCTCACAGAAAATCAGAGCAGGGTTGGGGCCTCTCAACACCAAACTTAGAGTTTGGTTGTGGCCTCCCAATACCAAATTTAGAGTTTGAATGTGGCGGTTTTGTTTGACTCTGAACTGAGAGAAGCTTTTCATGCTTCCTCTCCATGGTTACTGAAGGAGAACCTTGAGTCTTGAATACAAGGTAGTCTTCATTCAACTGAAGGACCAACTCTCCTCTGTCAACATCAATCACAGCTTTTGCTGTGGCTAGGAAAGATCTGCCAAGGATGATGGATTCATCCTCACCCTTCCCAATGTCTAGGATTATGAAATCAGCAGGGATGTAAAGGTCTTCAACCTTCACTAGCACATCCTCTACTAGTCCATAAGCTTGTTTCATTGATTTGTCTGCCATCTCTAGTGAGATTCTTGCAGCTTGTTGATGCACGGAAAACTTGTCTCATAACAAATTTCCATCGGCAAGTGTACCAAATTTGTCATCAAGTAAAAACTCACAAAAGAGTGAGGTCGAATCCCACAAGGATTGATTGATCAAGCAACTTTAATTAGAGGAATGTTCTAGTTGAGCGAATCAAAATTTGAGTTGAGAATTGTAGAAAATAAAATAGCGGGAAAGTAAATGGCAGAAAAAGTAAATGCTAGAATTAAAGAACTGAAAGTAAATGACTGAAAGTAAATTGCAGAATTGTAAATGGGAATGGGGGAATTGCTCATAAGAGTAAATAACAGAAATTAAAGAGAATGGGTAAGATCAGAAATGGGGAGTTCATTGGGCTCAGGAGATGTTGCATTCTCCGGATCAATTTCATTTTCATCTCTTCCTCAATCAATGCACTCATTGATCTCCTTGGCAATCTTAAGTGATCGAATTACAATTTCTTGTAATTCAATCTCTCAAATCTTGATCAATAGCCAATTCCTTGGTCAATTGCTCATGAGAAGAGATGAAGTATGGTCACTGATTATACCACATGCATCTCCCAAATCAAGTATTGAGAGGATTATAGTGACATATCCATCAAAACCCAATTTGGTCCAGCATGAGAAAGCATTTCTAGCATGATCTCTTCATTCCTCTTTCAAGGTTCAGAAGAGATCCAAGTATGAATAGCTTCTTTTCCAAGATAACTGCCCAATTAGATGAAGATCGAAAGATTTCAAGTAAAATCAAGAGAAAAGATAGAAGAAGAATAATGAAAACTAGTATTGATCCATCAAATTACAACAGAGCTCCCTAACCCAATGAAAGGGGTTTAGTTGTTCATAGCTCTGGAAAATGAAAACAAAGATGCAGAGTACATGATGATACTAGAAGTGCAGAGAAAGTAAATACAAAGAGTAGTTCTATGCCCAGAGGCTCCCTATCATTTCCAACTCCCAAAATAATTCAAAGCTACTCCTATATATACTACTCTTCTGTTCTTCTAGTTGATTCTTCAAGTCTTGGGTATGGGCCTTTGGATCTTGAGTTTGAAGCAGTTTTCTTCTTCATTGGGCTTAGCTTTACTTGCAGAGAGAAAGTGTGAAGTGGGCAGAGACTTTTTGCTCAGAAAGTTAGTAGTGTTAACGTTCAGTGAAAATGTGGGTTCGAAGACGTTAGTGACAATCACCTTTTTCACTAACGTTCCTTACCAAAGTTAAGAGCCACGTTAACTTCAACATTAGTGGCACAAACGTTGCCACTAACGTTTCCACTATGTCCTTCGCACACGTTATTGGGACTCAACTTTCCCAATAACGTTGAGAAGTCTCCCCCTTCCCTACGTTAGAGTCCACGTTAATTTAGTTAACGTGGCTCTTGTAACGTAGGCTTGCCAACCTTCAAGAACGTTAGTGACACTTAACATTGTCACTAACGTTCCAATGTGCCCCTTAGCTCCCACGTTAGAGTCCACGTTAACTAGGTTAACGTGGGAATTAACGTGGCTTCTTCGGGATAGTGTGTGCTCATCCCAACGTTAGTGACAATGTTAAGTGTCACTAACGTTGGAGATGGCTAGCACAGCCACGTTAGAAGCCACGTTAACCTAGTTAACGCGGACTCTAACGTGGGAGCTAAGGGGCCCATTGGAACGTTAGTGACAATGTTTGGTGTCACTAACGTTGTCGACAACCTTTCTTCTTCACGTTAACTTCCACGTTAACTAGGTTAACGTGGGAATTAACGTGGCTTCTTCGGGATAGTGTGTGTTCATCCCAACGTTAGTGACAATGTTTGGTGTCACTAACGTTGTCGACCACCTAGTTTCTTCACGTTAGCTTCCACGTTAACTAAGTTAACGTGGGAGTTAACGTGGCTTCTTGTGACTTGGCCAAAGTTAGTGAGAAAGTTGAATGACACTAACGTTGGCTTCCCCTTTTCTTCTTAACGTTAGAGGCCACGTTAACTAAGTTAACGTGGCAACTAACGTGGCCACTTATGAGCTTGGTCCAACGTTAGTGATAATGTTAAGTGTCACTAACGTTGGCTGCATTTCTTTTCTTCCACGTTAGAGTTCACGTTAGCTTAGTTAACGTGATTCTTAACGTGGGCAATGATGGCTTCCAGAGCGTTATTGGCAATGACTTTTCTCATTAACTTTGCAAGTTACTCCCATTCCACGTTAGTGTCAACGTTAGTGTAACTAACGTAACTACTAATGTGGTTCTTCTTTGCTTCCTTTGTCCTGAAATCAAGCAATAAAGTGCATCAAGGGGGTTCATCCTTCCAAGTCTCATTACCAAACAACTTGGCATTCAGCTTCATGATTGCTCCTAGATATTTAGCAACTTGCTCTTCAGTGATGTCTTCATCCTCTTCAGAGGAAGAATATTCATCCGAGCTCATGAATGGCAGAAGGAAGTTCAAGGGAATCTCTATGGTCTCTTTATGAGTCTCAGATTCCTTTGGTTCCTCAAAGGGAAACTTCTTTCTGTCCAGATGATGTCCCATGAAGCTTTTCTCACTGGGACTCACGTCCTTCTCACTCTCTCCAGGTTTGGCCATGTTGGACATGGTTATGGCGTTGCACTCTCTCTTGGGATTTTGTTCTGTATTCCTTGGGAGAGTACTGGGAGGAGTTTCAGTAATCTTCTTACTTAGCTGACCCACCTGTGCCTCCAAAATTCTAATGGAGGACCTTGTTTCATTCATGAAACTTAGTGTGGTCTTAGATAGATCAGAGACTATGGTTGCTAGGCCAGAATGGCTCTGTTCAGAATTCTCTGTCTGTTGCTGAGAAGATGATGGAAAAGGCTTGCTATTGCTAAACCTATTTCTTCTACCATTATTGTTGAAGCCTTGTTGAGGCTTCTGTTGGTCCTTCCATGAGAAATTTGGATGATTTCTCCATGAAGGATTATAGGTGTTTCCATAGGGTTCTCCCATGTAATTCACCTCTGCCATTGCATGGTTCTCAGGATCATAAGCTTCTTCTTCAGAAGATGCTTCTTTAGTACTGTTGGATCAGCTTGCAATCCATTCAGACTCTGAGAAATCATATTGACTTGCTTAGTCAATATTTTGTTCTGAGCCAATATGGCATTCAGAGTATTAATTTTAAGAATTCCCTTCTTCTGAGGCGTCCCATTATTCACAGGACTCCTCTCAGAGGTGTACATGAACTGGTTATTTGCAACCATTTCAATGAGTTCCTGAGCTTCTGTAGTGGTTCTCAGATGAAGAGATCATCCTGCAGAATGGTCCAATGACATTTTTGACAACTCAGACAGACCATCATAGAATATACATATGATGCTCCATTCTGGAAGCATGTTAGTAGGACACCTTTTGATCAATTACTTATATATTTCCCAAGCTTCATAGAGGGACTCACCTTTCTTCTGTCTGAAGGTTTGGATTTCCACTCTAAGCTTGCTCATCTTTTGAGGTGGAAAGAATTTGGCCAGGAAAGCACTGACCAGCTTTTCCCAAGAGTTCAGGCTTTCCTTAGGTTGTGAATTCTAGCTCTGTAGACCTCGGGATCAACTCCATTGGTCTTGATAGTGTCACAGATCTGCAAGAATTCAGCTAAAAACTGATGAGGATCTTCCAATGGAAGTCCATAAAACTTGCAATTCTGTTGCATTAGAGAAACTAATTAAGGCTTAAGCTCAAAGTTGTTTGCTCCAATGGCAGGAATTAAGATGCTTCTTCCACAGAAGTCAGAAAAAGGTGTAATAAAGTCACCAAGCATCTTCCTTGTATTGTTGGCATTGTTGTTATTTTGTTCGGCCATGTCTCCTTCTTTATCGAAAATTTCTGCCAGGTCCTCTCCAGAGGGTTGTGCTTTAGCTTCTCTTAGTTTCCTCTTAAGAGTCCTTTCAAGTTCAGGATCAGCTTCAATAAGAATGTCTTTGTCCCTGTTCCTGCTCATATGAAAAAGAAGAGAACAGAAAAAAAGAGAAATCCTCTATGTCACAGTATAGAGATTCCTTTAAGTGAGTAGAAGAAGAGAAGAATAGAAGAAGGAGAATAGAAATATTCGAACACAGAGAAGAAGAGGGAGTTCGAATTATGAGTAGAAGAGAAGTGTTAGTAGATAAATAAATAAATAGAAAGAGATGAGAGGGGGAAGAATTCGAAAATTAAACAAAATAAAATAAAAATATTTTTGTTTTTATTTTAAATATTAGTTATAATTCGAAAATTAAGAAGGAAAATAAAATTATATTGGAATTTAAAACAATTAGTTAATGAAAAGAAATTTTTGAAAAAGAGTTTAGTGATTTTCGAAAATAAGAGAGAGAAAAGTAGTTAGGTGGTTTTAAAAAAGATAAGAAATATTAAAACAAACAAAAAGTCAAGTAGTTAATTAAAAAAGATTTGAAAATCAATTTTGAAAAGATAAGAAGTTAGAAAAGATTTTGAAATTGATTTTGAAAAAGATATGATTAAAATAGAAAAAGATATGATTGAAAATCATTTTGAAAAAGATTTGAATTGGAAATTAAAAAGATTTGATTTTGAAAATTAAAGTTGATTACTTGACTAACAAGAAACTATAAGATATGATTCTAAAATTTAAAGATTGATCATTTCTTAATAGGCAAGTAACAACTTGAAATTTTTAAATCAAAATTTTTGAAAATCAATTTGAAATTTTTGAAAATATGAAAGAAAAAATGAAAAAGATTTGAAAAAAGATAGAATTTTTAAATTGAAAATTTGAATTGATTCATAAGAAACAATTAAATTTTAAAACTTTATAACTAAATCAATTAAAATTTTCGAAATTTATGAGAAGAATAAAGGAAAGATATTTTTTTATCTTTGAATTTTTAATGAGGAGAGAGAAAAAGATCAAAATGACTCAAAACATGAAAATTCAATATCAAGACACATGATGCATGCAAGAATTCTTTGAATGTCAAGATGAACACCAAGAACACTTTGAATGTCAAAATGAACACCAAGAACTTATTTTGAAAAATTTTTAAGAAAAGACACACATGCAAGACACCAAACTTAGAAGTTTTCAATGTTTAGACACTAACAAATTGAAAATGCATATGAAAAACAAGAAAAGACGCAAAACATGAAAAAGCAAAGATCAAACAAAGAAAATCATCAAGAACAACTTGAAGATTATGAAGGACACATGCATGAATTTTTGAAAATTTTTAGGAAATTAAAAAGACGCAATTGACACCAAACTTAAAAATTGACACTAGACTCAAATAAGAAACATCAAATTATTTTTGGTTTTATGATTTTATTCAATTTTTTTTCGAAAATTGTTTGGAAAAAGAAAAATAAGGATTTCAAAATTTTTAATAAGAATTCGAAGAATCATGAAATGTTAGTCTAAAGCTCCGGTCCAGGAATTAGACATGGCTTACTAGCTAGCCAAGCTTTCAGTGAAAGCTTCAGTCCAAAACACTAGACATGGCCAATGGCCAGCCAAGCTTTAGTAGATCATTACATTCAATAGAAAGATTGATAGAAATCAACAAGCTCTTGTGATGATAAGTTGAAACCTCGGTCCAAAAGAGTAGACATGGCTTCACAGCCAGCCAGACTTCAACAGATCATCATGAAACTCTAGAATTCATTCTTAAAAATGTTGAAGAACAAATATATATTTTTTTGAAATTTTATTTCGAAAATAAAAAGCTTTAAAAATAAAATAAAATTACCTAATCTGAGCAACAAGATGAACCGTCAGTTGTCCAAACTCGAACAATCTCCGGCAACGGCACCAACAACTTGGTATGCACGATTGTAATCTCAACTCCTTTTCACAACTCCGCACAACTAACCAGCAAGTGCACTGGGTCGTCCAAGTAATAAACCTTACGTGAGTAAGGGTCGATCCCACGAAGATTGTCGGCTTGAAGCATGCTATGGTCATTTTGCAAATCTCAGTCAGGCAGATTCAAATGGTTATGAGGTTTTGATAATTAAAAGATAAATAAAATAAGATAGAGATACCTATGTAATTCATTGGTGGGAATTTCAGATAAGCGTATGGAGATGCTTTGCTCCTTCTGAATCTCTGCTTTCCTACTGCCTTCATTCAATCATTCATACTACTTTCCATGACAAGCTGTATGTTAGGGGATCACCGTTGTGAATGACTACGGTCCGTCCTCTCAGTGAAAATGGTCCAAGTGCGCTGTCACCGCACGGCTAATCATCTGTTGGTTCTCACTCATGTTGGAATAGGATCCATTGACCCTTTTTCGTCTGTCACTATGCCCAACACTCGCGAGTTTGAAGCTCGTCACAGTCATCCCTTCCCAGATCCTACTCGGAATACCACAGACAAGGTTTAGACTTTCCGGATCTCAGGGATGGCCGCCAATAATTCTAGCCTATACCATGTAGACTTTGATCGTGAACCAGGAGGCAAAGAGATATGCATTCAAGCTTGTTTTCATGTAGAACGGAAGTGTTTGTTAGGCACGCGTTCATAAGTGAGAATGGTGATGAGTGTCACTTGATCATCACATTCATCATGTTCTTGTGTGTGAATGAATATCTTAGAATAAGAATAAGCTTGAATTGAATAGAAAGACAATAGTACTTTGCATTAATTCATGAGGGACAGCAGAGCTCCATACCTTAAACTATGGGGTGTAGAAACTCCACCGTTAAAAATACATAAGTGATGAAGGTCGAGACATGGCCATGAGGCCAGCCTCCAAACATGTACAATATGATCTATGATAGCATAAAACTGATCAAAGATATAAAATAAACCACTAAAATTAGTTTTTATACGAAACTAGTAGCTAGGGTTATAGAAAATAAGTAACTAAGTGCAGATAGTGCAGAAATCCACTTCCGGGGCTCATTTAGTGTGTGCTTAGGCTGAGCATTGAGCTTTACACATGTAGAGACTTCTATTGGAGTTAAACGCCAGGTTCCATCCTATTTGTGGCGTTTAACTCTGGTTTGTAACCTGTTTCTGGCGTTTGACTTCAGAATAGGATAGGAAGTTGGCATTTGAACGCCAGTTTGCGTCGTCAAAACGCGGGCAAAGTATGGACTATTATATATTGCTGGAAGGCCCTGGATGTCTACTTTCCAACGCAATTAAGAGCGTCCCAATTGGTTTTCTGTAGCTCTAGAAAATCCATTTCGAGTGCAGAGAGGTCAGAATCCAACAGCATCTGCAGTCCTTTTTCAGCCTCTGAATAAGATTTTTGCTCAGGTCCCTCAATTTCAACTAGAAAATACCTGAAATCACAAAAGAAAACACAAACTCATAGTAAAGTCTAGAAATGTGATTTTTGCATAAAAACTAATAAAGACATAGTAAAAACTAACTAAGTTATACTAAAAACTACCAGAAAATAATGCCAAAAAGCATATAAATTATCCGCTCATCAGTGCCTCTGCATGCCTAGCCTCCTCCTCGTGATCCGCCTCCTCCTCAGAATGGTCAGAAGTGTCAGAATTAGGGGGTATGGCGGCTCCCAGCGATGCCAACATCTGAATCACGCATTGAAAGCGTCGCTCGTTGCGACGATCGGTCCGATCCATGCGTTCGGGAAGATGCTGAACTAGTCTGTAGGTCGGCAAAGGTGCTGATGATGGCAGTGGTGGTGGCTGACTGGCAGCTGAAGAAGAAGGTTGTCCAGATGCCGGTGCTGCTGAAGAAGATGGTGGCTTAGATGCTGCTGCTAAGCGGGCTCTGGATCTACCCAGGGCTGGTCTATCGTCCACCCAGGTCCCCCACGGAATAAGTCTCTCCTTTCCGTGGATCGGGAATGGCAACTCGTCATCTTGATGCCATGGTATGCCAGCCCATTGAGACATCTCTGTGACCAAAGTAGGGAATGAGAGTGCGCCTCTGACATGTGCTCGCCACATAAACTTCCTGATCAGGCGGGGAAAGTACACCTCCTTCCCCTACATAATGCACCTGATCAGAACGAGCATGTCCACTGGAATCTCTGTGAAGTGCATGGTAGGCATAACATAATGAGCAAAAATCTGTTGCCATCATCCCCTTGGGCTTCATTTTATTGGTATTCATCTCCCAAGGGGCGTCCGGGCCAGCAACTATATCCCTTAGTGCATCATAGTTATATGTCATGTAGTGCATCTCCACCTCAGCCTGCACAAAAGCATCTGTATCACTGGTCTTGGGCTGACAATGGAGTGCATCCACAATGTAAGCTTCTGTAATCAGACTCCGTCCGCCTCACAGGTGAATCTAGTCAAGGGTCGGGCTAAAGAAATGGTAGTAAAATTCTCGGACCCTTGACTCATTCACTCTAACTAGTTCCCTATCCACAAAGGACAGGCCCAACCCCTCAAGCCGAAGCTCAATGGACTGTCTCAAATCTGAAGGAATCGCTAGTTTCTTCTCCAGGTTGAGCTTTTGCTTCTGAAAAGTCGAGAAGCAGAGCTCACAGTACAAATTAGGAAATTTCTCTGCATTGGTAGAAGGTAGGAGCTGGTTCTCCTTATCCTTGTCATCCAGGTATATCTTAGCATAGTTGAAGGTCGCTTAATCTGTGGTGGACTGAGATTTCTTCCTCTTCCTGGAGGTGACTTTTGCCTTTCCCTTGCCTCTGTCAGACATCCTAAAAAGCAGAAGTTCACAGGGAATAACATATTAAGCAAAGCAGAGGGATGGAAAAACAAGGAAGTAAGCACAGACAGAAAATAGATAATAGAAATATATTGAGATATTCTCATGAAGTGAGTCATAGGAAATGAAATCTTGGAATGCAAGAAAGCAGAATTCATATTTCAATCAAAGAACAATCCAAGAAGTCATGCAGTAAAAGGAAAATGCTTGTTTGTTAAGCAACAATAATCATCATGCTCGAAAGAATATAAAAGAGTTAATGTGAAAACTAAAAAGAAGAGTTAGAGAGTCAACTAAGTCAAAGTTAGAAAACTAGGTCAAATATTAGTGGCACGATGATGACTTGCATCATCTACCCTTCTTTCTTGCATAAAGAAGACCATAAAAGAGCATAAATCTCATTTGATCAGTACAATTAATGTATTATTTGATGAATATTATGGTATACTACTTTGAGATGAATTGTGCTGAATTTCAGGTGAGAAAAGCATTAAAAATGGGGTAGAAGACAAACAAGAAGCTGGGCGTGTGAAACTGGCATGACACTTGAAGCAAATGCCACAAAAACGCACTGGCGTGAAATGCCAGAGACTGGGCGTGGCACGCCAATACTAAAGTCCAGAGAAGATATTCAAAGCATGCATATGGGCGTGGCACGCCAGAGACTGGGCATGGCACGCTGATCCAAAATTCCAGAGAGACACAATGGAGGACACAAAAAGGGCGTGGCACGCCTGACCCATCAACTACTATGGGCGTGCCACTTGAGCAAAGGGGCATGGCATGCCAACTCTCCATCCCAAGAAGAATCTTCACTATGGCGTGCCACTTGGTATTGAAGGTGTGGCACGCCAGCCCAAAGAAGTCACTTGGGCGTGCCACTTGAGAAGCATGGCGTGGCATGCTGGTACAACGATCCAGAGAAGGGGCTGAAGGCAGTTGAAGACTGGGCGTGCCACTTGAGCAACCAGGCGTGGCACGCCAATGCACAAAGGACCAAAAGCAAGAACTGGGCGTGCCACTTGGTATCGAAGGCGTGGCACGCCAACCTTGGCATTTCACTATGGTGTGCCACTTGAAGACTGAGGTGTGGCATGCCAACCACTGGAACCAAGACAAAATAATGGGCGTGGCACGCCAGCCTTTAGGCGTGGCACGCTGGTATAAGTTTCCAGAGAGGATGAAGGAGGCCAATTACATAGGGCGTGCCACTTGGTATCGAAGGCGTGGCACGCCATTCACTATTCTTCATTTAGGCGTGCCACTTGAGCAACCAGGCGTGGCACACCAGTGTCATTCAAGAGAGAAGCATAGGGGTGTACCACTTGAGCTCGTGGTGTGGCACGCCAAACAGAGCAACCACTCACTCAGAAGAGGGGCGTGGCACGCCAGACCCTGGGCGTGCCACGCTAGTTCAACTTTCCAGAGAAGCCTAGCCAAGCATGAAGCAAGGGCGTGGCACGCCAGACCTTGGGCGTGGCACGCCAGTACAAGTTTCTAGAGGCACAGAGAAGTGAGAAAGGCAAGGGGCGTGCCACATGAGCTCGAAAGCGTGGCACGCCAACACAAAAAATACACTATGGCGTGCCACCTAAGTTCGAAGGTGTGGCACGCCAAGGTTGAGAGAGGGACGAGCGTGCCACTTGAAGGAATAGGCGTGGCACGCCTAGCTAGAAATGAAGGGCACGTGACATGCCAGAGAAGTGCCAGCCACACGCCAGCTAAGAAGTCATGCTTATTGAGTGTTTTCTTTTCCCTCCAAAATGTAATTTTCCTTTTCACTTTTGTAATTCTTTTATTTTACTAGGAGTATTATAAATACCCCCAAGGAGTACTGATGAAGGGGTTAAGCAGTCTGTTTTAGATCCACTTTTACACTTCACTTTTGAGTACTTTTTGAGCTATGAGTAGCTAACTTCCCTCTCATTGAGAGAGGGAGCTCTGTTGTACTTGATGGATGAATGATAGTGAAATCCTTCTTCTCTTCATCTTCTCTTTGATTTGCTAGAAGGAATTTCGTTCTTAATGCTTAGTATTCAATTATCTTGGGAAAAAGATTGAATACAATAGAGTTTCATGGGAACCTTGGGAAAGGAAACATGAGACCATGCTTGAAATCCCTTCTCACACTAGAGTAGAATCTGGGTTTTGGTGTTTGGATATGTGACATATAATCCTCCCTCTACTTGGACCTATAATCGTGTGTGGTATAATCAGGGACCAAGCATATCTCTCTTCATGAGCAATTAGACCAAGGCATTGGCATTTTGATCAAGATCTGAGAGATTGAGTCACCAAGGGATTGGGGCTCAATCAATCATGATTGCCAAGAGGTCAATGAGTTGCATGATTGAAGAGGATATAAGCTAGATTTGATTCAAAGAGACAACATCTCCCAATCTCAATGAATTTTCCCATTCTTATCTATCCATTTCTTTACAGCTTATTTTTACATTCAGCAATTTTCCATTCCCATTTACATTCAAGTCATTTATGATTTTACACTTTACTTTTTTCCATTTATATTTCTGCACTTTATTGCTTTTCTTTATATTCTAGTTCATTTACATTCAAGTCATTTACAGTTCTGCACTCTACAATCCTATTGATCCGCTTGACTAATTCATCAATTGATTAAAACTGCTCGAATTTGCCAATCTCTATGGATACGATCCCACTCCACTGTGGGTTATTACTTAATGATAATTTTAGTGTGCTTGCCAAAGAACAGATTCACCAATTTTGAATGGGGTGTGAATTCCAGTCATCAAGTTTTATGGTGCCGTTGCCGAGGATTGGCTTAAATTTGACAGTGATTAAATTAATTGGAAAGCTAGATTAAGCAATTTAAATTCCTTGTTATTTTATCTTGTTTAGCTTTTTTTTTCTTTTATTTTGAGTTCTATCTTTTTCTTCTTTGATTATTTTTATCATTCGTATTTTTACTCCTCTAACTGTTTGATTAATTGCAACACTCACACTAACATCCACTCTAATAAGAGTAACTTCCTTATTCAATTTTTTTTCTTCTCTTGTTTTGCCTTACTGGTTGTATGACAGGTAGAAGAAGCGGGGCTTCAACTTCCTTTGATTCTGAACCTGAGAGGACCTTCCTTAGATTAAGGAGGGAAGCAAGAGGGAAAATAGTTGTTGGTGTTGAGGAAGAGGAAGAGTATTTTGAAACAAATATGGAGGAGAACATGGAGAACCATCATGAATAAGAAGCTCACAACCATGCCAGAGAAGGTCCAGTAAATCATGAAGGGCAAGAGAGGAGAGTCTTAGGCTCCTACATCAACCCAAACCCAGGAAATTGTGGCAGCAGCATTCTAAAGCCAACAATTCATGCCAATAATTTTGAGCCGAAACTTCAGCTCATCACACTTGTTCAGAACAATTGCTCATATAGAGGAAGTGCCCAAGAAGACCCAAATCAACATCTCAGCACATTCTTGAGGATATATGATATTGTAAAGTCCAACGGGGTACACCCCGACATCTACAAACTACTCTTGTTCCCTTTCTCACTCAGAGATAAGGCAGCAAAGTGGTTGGAATCATTCCCCAAGGATAGCCTAACTACATGGGAAGAGGTAGTGAACAGATTCCTTGCAAGATTTTACCCTCCACAAAGAATCATTAGGCTGAGAGCTGAGGTACAAACTTTCAGACAACAAGATGGAGAAACATTCTATGAGGCCTGGGAGAGATTCAAAGATCTGTCAAGAAGATGCCCACCAGAAATGTTCAATGAATGGGTAAAACTACACATCTTTTATGAAGGACTATCCTCTGAAGCTAAGAAGGCTGTGGATCATTCTTCAGGAGGCTCACTCAACAAGAAGAAAACCATTGAAGAAGCTATAGATGTCATTGAAACTGTAGCTGAAAATGAGTATTTCTATGCTTCAGAAAGGACTCAGAAAAAGGGAGTGCTAGAGCTAAACTCTATAGATGCTTTGTTAGCTCAGAACAAAGTAATTGCAGCTCAAATAGCAGCTCTAACAAAAAGGATAGAGGCCAACAAAACCTCATTCATTCAGGACTAAACTCCTCAACAAGAAGGGAATGCACCAGGATCTGAAGGTAAATGGGAACAAGCAAATTATGTGAACGATTCATCCAGACCACCATATGACCCACACTATAAGACATACAACCCAGGTTGGAAGAACCACCCAAACTTTGGGTGGGGAAATCAACAGAACCACAACCAGAACCACAACAAGCCTTATTCATCAAATCAGCAATTCAACCACAACCCCAACCATCAAACAGGGAACCATAGACCCTACCATAACTCACAAAACACATCATACCATAGTAACCAGCCCACACACAACAACCTCAACCAAGATGCACCATCCTCAACTATGCAACCATGTGAAATCAAGAGCAACTTTGAGATGATGGAAGCTGCAATAGCACAACTATCCTCACAAATTACAGGAGCAGTCTCCACCCTCATGGACAGACAAGCACAAACTGACAGAAGGATAGATGCTAATCAAGAGGAATACAGGTCATATCTGAAAAATCAAGGCGCTGCAATCTCAAAGTTGGAAGCACAAGTGGGGATTTTGTCCAAGCAAATCCCACTTCCCATACACACATTTCCTAGTGATACTATGGCTAACCCAAGAGGGGAATGCAAGGCCATTACTCTAAGAAGTGGGAAGGTTGTAAAAGGAGGAACCCAAGCAAAGACAAGCATGAAGAAGTTGCAGCAAAGCATGGGAACAAGGATGAGGAAGAAATCCCTGCTCCACCACCACCAAAACCAGTCTTGAAGCCATAAATGCCAAAGGCACCATACCCACAAAGACTGAGAAAAGATGGGAAGGATAGCCAGTTTTCTAAGTTCCTAGAGATCTTCAAGAGGCTCCAAATCAACATACTATTTGCTGAGGCATTAGAACAAATTCCACTTTATGCTAAATTTTTGAAGGAGCTTATAACCAAAAAGAGGAACTGGGAAGCAAAAGAAACTATAAACTTGACTGAAGAGTGCAGCGCCATCATACAGAAGAAGCTGCCTCAAAAGCTGAAGGCCCAGAGAGTTTTCAAATTCCCTGCATAATAGGAGACATCACCATTGAGAAGGCTTTGTGTGATTTGGGAGCTAGCATAAATCTTATGTCCATGACCATGATGAGAAGGATGAAGATTGAAGAAGCCAAGCCAACAAGAATGGCACTCCAATTGGCTAATAGATCATTTAAGTTTCCACATGGGGTGGTGGAAGACTTGCTAGTGAAAGTAGGATAATTCATTTTCCTTACTGATTTCGTTATACTGGACATGGAAGAAGTGGCCAACACGTCAATTGTCCTAGGAAGACCATTTCTAGCTACTGCTGGAGCCATCATATCCTAGGAAAAAGGGAAACTAGTCTTGAGGTTGCATGAAGAGAAAATGGTCTTCAATGTCTTCAAAGCAATGAGTTACCCCAAGGAATCCATAGGAGAATGCATACTGGTAGACACCATGGAACAAATAGTTCAAGAAGTCTTGGAAGAAGAACAATGTGGAGAAACCATTGAGCTGGAACAAGCACCAGATGGAGAATCACCACAAGCAACCATGGAAAACTCAATCATGCCAACCATTACAAGCAATAGAGATGCAGAGCCACCAAAACTAGAACTAAAAGCATTACCACCTAGCTTGAAGTATGCATATCTGGATGGTAACAACACCCAACCAGTGATCATAAATTCAAGTCTGAGTAAGGAACAAGTAGAGGAGCTCATCCAAGTGTTGAGACAACACAAGGATGCCATAGGCTGGACACTTGGGTAGCGTTTGTTTTCGGGGGCAGGACACGGAGACATGGACAACACTTGTTTAGAAAGTGTTTGGAAGCAGAGACATGGATAGTGGACATATTGTCTCCGAGACAGTTTTTTATACTTTTGTGTCCACTCTTTCACGAAGGACAATGATGGACACGGGATTTGGAAGAGTGGACACGAACAATTTTATAAATTTTGTTTTCCTTTTTTTCCACTATTACCCCTTCTTATTTTTCCTATTGCGTTGTTCAGAGATACTTTTTTCTTCTTGTTCTTCCTCTATCTCTTTCTTTTTCAGGTACTCTCTCCTTTCTGTAGAATTTTTTATTGGTTAGTTTTTTTTAAATAAAAAAATATTTTTATATGCAAAAACTAATTGTTTTTTCATGTAAAAATGGATTTTTTTTAAAATTAATTTTTATTTAAAATTAATTTCTTTTATTAACTTAAACAAAATTTTTTATTAATCAAACTCAAAATTATTTTTTTTGTTAATCTTTACCATATGTATTCCTACATATTAATAATAAATTTTAAAATAAAATAATTATATTTATAAATTTTATTTTAATATAAATACTAATATATTTTTTTATTAAAATTTTTTGTCTCTTCAAATATTTTTTTCAAGTTCCGTCTGTACTCCTACGTTCTCCCATTTTTTATTAAATTAATTTGTATTGATGTAGAAAATTTGGAGTCACAGGGCTATTTTAGTCATTTCATATAATATTTTAGTCTTGTCCATGTGTATCCAAACATAATACTAGGCATTACATTAGTGTCTTGTCTATCATATCCAAACACAATACACAAAAGATAATTTTTAGTGTCTCCGTCCTATTGTCTCCGTTTCAGTGTCATGTTCTGTCCTGTCTCTAAAAACAAACGCAGCCTTGCAGATTTAAAAGGGATCAGTCCTTCAATGTGTATGCATAAGATCTTACTTGAAGAAGATGCCAAACCTTCAAGACAACAACAGAGGAGGCTGAACCCAACTATGAATGAAGTGGTTCAGAAAGAAGTGTTGAAACTATGGCAAGCAGGGGTGATCTACCCTATCTCAGACAGCCCTTGGGTAAGCCCGGTGCAAGTAGTCCCTAAGAAGGGAGAGATCACTATTGTGGCAAATGAGAAGAATGAATTGATACCCACAAGGACAGTGACCGGATGGCATATGTGCATTGACTACTGGAAACTTAATGAAGCCACCTGGAAAGACCACTTTCCCTTACCTTTCATGGACCAGATGCTTGAAAGATTGGCAGGACATGAATATTATTGCTTCCTAGATGGGTATTCGGGCTACAACCAAATTGTTGTAGACCCCAAGGACCAGGAAAAAACTTCATTTACTTGTCCATATGGTGTTTTTGCTTATAGGAGAATGCCCTTTGGATTATGTAATGCACCTGCAACATTCCAAAGGTGCATGCTCTCCATTTTTTTGGACATGATTGAGAAGTTCATAGAAGTATTCATGGATGACTTCTCTGTATTTGGGAACTCATATTCTGATTGCATATACCTGATGTGTATTTTTCGAAAAAAACAAATTCCAAACACACAAATCTAACCGGCAAGTGCACCGGGTCGCATCAAGTAATATAAACTCACGGGAGTGAGGTCGATCCCACAGGGATTGAAGGATTGAGCAATTTTAGTTTAGTGGTTGATTTAGTCAAGCGAAACAAGTATTGGTTGGGTGATTTGTGATTGCAGAAACTAAATTGCTTGAAATGTAAAGGGAAAAGGGTAGATTGCAGGAAATTAAAGAGCAAAGAAAGTAAATAAGCTGAATCTTAAAGAACAAGTAATGTAAATTGCAGAAACTTAGATTGCAAGAAATGTAAATTGCAGAATCTTAAAGTGCAAGAAATGTAAATGGCTTGAATTATAAAGGGAATTGGGAAGTGGATTTGCAGAAATTAAACAAGGAAAAGTAAATTGCATTAATCAGACAAGTAGAAGGTGACTTGAATTGAACCGGATATCTAACGGAAATGTAAATGAACTTGAAAAGCTATAAACAGAGAAGTTAAAATGCAAACTCCAGATCTCAGGACCCAAGAGACTAGATAACCGAGTCTAGATCTCAATGCCTTTCTAGATCCAAATGTAGAATTCAATTGCAAGAAATTAAAGATCAAAACAGAAGAAAGCTTGAATGTAAATCTCAATTCTCCAATGATGCAGTAAAAGAAACAGAACGAGATCTCAAGGTGAGATTGAGACAGAATTTCCCCAATTCTCAACACCCAAGACTCAAGACAAGTGTAATTGAAATTGAAAACAAGAAAACTAAGAGGAAGAGAATTCAATTCTCCTTTCCCGAACTCAGAAACTCAAATTAATTCCAAAACCAAAAGCTCTCCGCAAAACTAAAACGGAAAGTTCTAAAAGGAAAAAAACTCTCAAAACTCACTTTTTAAAAACTAAAATGGAAAAAGCTCTAAAAAGAAAAACTCCCTAAAAATTTAAATTCTAAGCTATTTATACACTTTCTTCAATTGATCTTCAAGCCTTGAATTGGGCCTTTGCTCTTGATGGAATTAGGTTGACAAAAGCCTTTGTTGATTGCTCTTGGAGTTAGAGAGAAACCCATTTGTAAATCGGGCCAGAACCGGAAAAGCTTGAGTAAAATCTTGAGTAAAAGTTTGAGGTCTAACTTTTAACTTTTACTCAATCTTTTCGCATCAGCTAAGCTTCCTTGCTGCCATCCACGTTTGAGCCAAAGTTTGAGGTCAAAGTTTGAGCCAAACGTGGATCCTTTTTGTATGCTTCTTGGGGGCTACTTTGTCCTCTTGTCACGTTGCCAATTTTATGCCCAATATAGACTATTATATATGGTTGGAAAGCTCTGAATGTCAGCTTTCTAACCCACTTGGAATCACCTCAATTGGACATCTGCAACTCAAGTTATTCTTGTTGGAAGTATGCCCCAAAAACTTGATGTGGCACCAACGTTTGCCTAAAAGCTTGAGGGCAAACGTTGGCGCAATCTTTTTGCTCCTCCAGGGTGTGTTTGTTGTGGCGCCAACGTTTGCCTAAAAGCTTGAGGGCAAACGTTGGCGCAAGCTTTTGCTCCTCTAGGGTGTATTCAACTTCTTCCAAAAGTTTGAGCTAAAGTTTGAGGTCAAACTTTTGCTCAAGCTTTTTGTTCTCTCTTGCTCCTTGTCATTTCTTCTTTCTTCAACCTTCTTTAAAGCTCTTTTCACCTATCATCAATCAACAAAGCACATCAAAGCTATGCTCAAAATCATGAGATTGTTATTCTTTCATAATATATGAAAATTTTAGCACAAAATCTCATGAAATTGCATTAATTTATCCATGGTTAATTGAATCAAAGGAAACATGAAATTCTACCCAATTGGCTTATTTATGGCTCAAAAAAGTGCATAAAATCAATTGAAAACAAAAGAAAAAGGCTAGTGAAACTAGGCTAAGATGACTTGTCATCAATACCATCTTGCTCTTGTGCTAAAAAGGTGTCAAGAAACCAACCTAGTTTTAAACTGGGAGAAGTGCCATTTTATGGTGACTGAAGGGGTGGTTCTTGATCACAAGATTTCAAGAGATGGCATAGAAGTAGACAAGGCAAAAGTGGAAGTAATTGAAAAATTACCCCCACCTTGCAATGTCAAAGCAATCAAAAGCTTTTTGGGACATGCTGGGTTCTATAGGAGATTTATCAAAGATTTTTCAAAGATTGCAAAACCCCTTAGCAACCTACTTGTCTTAAATACTCCCTTTGTTTTTGATAGAGAGTGCATGATAGCCTTTGATGAACTTAAGAGGAAATTCTCCTCTGCACCTATTATAGCACCACCAAGCTGGGATCTTCCCTTTGAACTAATGTGTGATGCATTTAATTTTGCTGTTGGTGCTGTTCTGGGACAGAGGAAAGACAAGCTAGTACATGTTATTTACTATGCTAGCAAGGTTCTCAATGAGAATCAAAGGAACTATACCACCACAGAGAAAGAACTTTTAGCCATAGTTTTTGCTTTTGACAAGTTTAGATCATATCTTATTGGCTCAAAAGTAATTGTGTTCACTGATCATGCAGCACTCAAATACTTGCTTACTAAACAAGAATCTAAGCCCAAAATAATAAGGTGGATCTTGTTGCTCCAAGAATTTGATATTGAGATTAAAGATAGGAGCGGAGCAGAGAACAAGGTAGCTGACCACCTCTCAAGGATCCCACAAGAAGAAAAGATGCAGCAAGTAGCAGTCAATGAAAGCTTTCCTGATGAGCGATTGATGATGATCCGAGTAGCCCCTTTGTTTGTAGACATAGCCAACTATAAGGCTACTGGGGAGCTACCAACTAACATCAATAGGCACATGAGGAGGAAGCTAATCAATGATGCCAAACACTACATCTGGGATGATCCTTATTTGTTCAAAAAGTGTGCTGATGGAATCCTAAGAAGGTGTATACCCCATGAGGAAGGGCATGAAGTATTATGGCAGTGCCATAGATCTGCATATGGAGGTCACTTTAGTGGAGAAAGGACAGTAGCAAAAGTGCTTCAATCCGGATTTTACTGGCCAACAATGTTTAAGGATGCCAATGAAATGGTGTCAAGATGTGATGAATGCCAAAGAGCTGGTAATCAAACCAAGAGAAATGAGATGCCACAGTAATTCATACTAGAGTTGGAGCTGTTTGATGTATGGGGGATTGATTTCATGAGACCCTTCCCAACCTCCTACTCTAATAGCTACATATTGGTGGCTGTTGATTATATCTCAAGATGGGTAGAAGCCATAGCCACTACAACAAATGACAACAAGGTTGTGATAAGCTTCTTGAGAAGGAACATTTTCAGTAGATTTGGAGTTCCCAGAGCTCTCATTAGTGATGGAGGGACACACTTCTACAACAAACAACTCGAAGCACTCCTTCTCAGATATGGAGTGAAGCACAAAGTTACAACTCCATACCACCCACAGACCAAAGGGCAAGCTGAAATTTCCAACAGAGAGCTAAAAAGAATCCTTGAAAAAATTGTTGAAAGGTCAAGAAAAGATTGGTCTAAGAAGCTGGATGATGCACTGTGGGACTACAGGACAGCCTATAAGACTCCCATTGGGATGTCTCCATACCAACTGGTATATGGCAAGGCCTGTCACTTGCCAGTTGAGCTTGAGCATAGAGCCTTTTGGGCTCTAAAGATGTTAAACTATAATGAGCAAGTTGCTGGAGAAAAGAGATTAATGCAACTCAATGAGCTGGAAGAGTTTAGGAGTCAAGCATATGAGAATGCAAAAATCTACAAAGAGAACACAAAAAGGTGGCATAACCAAAAAATAGCAAGAAGGGAGTTCACTGAAGGGCAGAAAGTGTTACTCTACAACTCAAGACTCAAGTTCTTCCCTGTAAAACTGAAGTCTAGATGGTCACGACCTTTCACCATACTCAAGGTGTTTCCCTATGGTCATGTGGAGCTCATGGAGGACAAGACTCTAAGATCTTTTACTGTTAATGGCCATAGACTGAAACACTACTTGGGAGGCTCCTTGGAGGAGCAGGGAGTGAGCTACAAGCTCATCTGAAGATGAAGGAATGTCAAGCTAATGACAATAAAGAAGCGCTAGTTGGGAGGCACCCCAACACTTTATCCTTTTTTGATTTTGTTACTTTTCTTAGAAGTAGTTCAAATTTTCATTCTCTCCTTTATCTTACATTGCCATATTAGGATTAGTTTACAATTGCAGATTAGAATGTTAACTTTAGCTTTGGTAGCTAGATTTTCTTTACATTTTTTTCTATTCCGGAATTGCAACTTGATGAAGGCATTGATCATGATGAGTGATTGGGCTGAGGGCTAGCTAAAATGCTAAGTTTGGTGTGGCCTCTCACCCACTTAATCTAGGCTTACAGACAATTTATATCTTGATCTGAAGAGTAAGCCCAAAGATTAAGTTTAGTGTGGCCACCACCAAGAATCAGCTAGCAGCCCAACTCACCCAATTTGAAAGAACTTAATGCTTTGGGTAAAAACATGAATGTGGTTTAACGAGTTCAGAGGAATTGGAATCAAAAGGAAAATAAAAAGATTGATTTTATTCCACTCTTATGAACACATTAAATACACATTGATAAAACCAATTTATTAAGATGCCAAAAAATTAAGTTTGGTGTCCCAAAGGACACCCATCAGTTGTAATCCAATTCACTCTTGATGAGAAGGAATGTGAAAGGGTTCTTTTTTGTCATTACTAATGGGGTCAGTTTCATTTCAGGAGAGAAGATGGGGCCCACATGGTAAACAACTCACAAAACAAGGAAGTCAAGGTGTACTTACACTTTGGAACTCAACACACACAGAAGACACAATGAGAAAAGAGTTGGCGCCTCTTCCCACGCTAGGCGCCACTCCCCAAGTGGGAAAACATTTACCCTTTTTTATTTCCCACCCTTCCCACCACAACATTCACCCATTATAAAAACCTCACTTCCCCATCTCCTATTCCACTTCAACAACCCCAATCACACACGAAGAACATACAACCCTCACCTTCCTCTCTCTGTTCATCTTTCACCATATCTTTCCATACTTTCTTTCTTTCTTTTTCTTCTTGATTGGGATAATCAAGTCCTAAGTTTGGTGTTGGAGCAAAACCTTCTTTTGCTTGTTCTTACTTGCAACTCCATTTCACTTTCCAAAATACTCTCTCAAACTCATGGCACCACCAAAAAGCTCAGCCTCAAAGAAAAGAAAAGTCAAGGAACCAACCTTTGGATCCTCAAGTTCCTTTAATGACTACAAGTTCCTCTCCGTATTCAACCAAAACCAATTCTATGGTTGGGTGAGTGAGAGGGAGATCATTCCAGAAGTTGGGTTCCAATTAGGGAGGAACGAGCACATTGAAATTAACATTGAGATCAACAATAGAGGTTGGTCACTTCTATGCAACCCACCAAGAAAAGTGGTAGAGAGCTTGGTGAGGGAATTCTATGCCAATGCAGTGCCTCAACCAGGGTAACAATATGGCTACATTAGTTATGTAAGGGGGAAGTCCATCGACTATAGTCCCTCTAGCATAGAAAGGATTCTAATGGTGAAGAGGACAAGCTCCACTCGGAGCTATGAAGAAAGAATGAAGCAGCAAGACCCTGGGTTCGATGAGATCCTAAATGAGATTTGTGTGATGCATGTGCGTTGGATCAATGAAAAGGATGGGGTACCTAATCAATTGAGGAGAAGATATTTGAGCCCCCAAGCTAAAAGGGGGCTAGAATTTGTGAGGAGGTCCTTAATCCACACATCCAACACTTCAGAGGTGACCAAGGAGAGAGCTGTACTTATCTACAGCATCATGAAAGGAGAGAACATCAACGTGGGGGAGATGATTGCCAACAACATCAACAAAGTGCTGAAAAGCACCAATGACAACACAAGGTTAGCATTCCCCATCATTATACAGAGGCTATATGATGAGGCTGGAGTTGAAAAGATCATTGATGAAGTACTTGTGAAGCAAGACAAGTTCATAATTGCCAAAAATATGGCCAAGGTGGTGGCTATTCACCCACTCCACAAGGCCAGAGAACGAAGAGTTCAGACCCATGAACAACAACAACAACAAGAAAAAGAGGAGGCAGAAGAGCAACCTCAATTCCTGGCACTTCAACCACCACCACAATACCAATATCAGCAATTTCCAGAGGGATTCAATTGGGAGCAATTGCAAAAGGATGTACACCAAATGAAGAGAGATCTATACCACTTGAGGGAAAATGTCAATCAACTCAAGGAAACTCAACAACAACAATAGAGCCAAGACAACCAAAACATTCAACAACTCCAAGGGAATTGGGAGCACATGAGGAAGGAGCAGGAAGAACAATTTGACTAGGGAGAGGTGTGAAGTGCACTGGACAAAATAGCAGAGCAAGGCAAATGACAACAGAGGAACTTGGCCAAATTCAGACATCTCTATGATGCCAGAACCATATCCAGGAGGCAGTATGACCTCAACCCACAAGCGAAGCTGAATCACTTGTGTAACGCCGTAGCCGCTCTAAACCCAGGATACCCAACCTTCATGCAAGGAATGGAAGAGCTAAGTGCAAGACAAGAAGAAATCCTAGCCAAACATAAGGAGGATGAAATGAATTATATGAGAAGGGCAGGATTTTGGAAACCCAAGGATGCCAAAGCACAAGAAGGTTCCTCCAAGCCAGATGAAGGTGGCTCTTCCCCCTCCAAGAAGAAGGACAAAAGGAAGGGGCCAATGAACTAAAGATGAAGCTGCCCAAGGTTGTTGAGTCCCATGGTTGACACTTTCCAACTTTTGAAACCTTGTTTAAGTTTTTTTTTTGCTTTATTTACTTTCTGAATAAATAATCATGCTAGGATAGTTTATACTTTTTGATTAGTTTTAAATTCCTGTTTGAAGTCTTTATGAGTTCTTCTTTTTCAAGAAAGAAAATGCCATGTATTTCAAGTCTTCATTTCAACAAAAATAAAAGTAGAGTTTGTCTCCATAAGAGTCACTATGAGTTGTGCAAAAACAGTGAGAGAGACCAAGGCCAAGATGGATTATGAAACCAACTAAGATATAAGTGACCAAGTATAAGACCTTGGATGAACTAAAAAGAAAACGAGTCATGAAAGAGCAACTAGTCCTAGAAGGTATAACAAGGGGGAGGTTAAGGGGTGTTCCTTGAATATCCATAGAACCAAGAGGTAGTAAGCAATAAAGATCCAAGGCTCTGAGCATCAACTACTGGGATAGAAAAAGAAACATTAAAAAGCTCAAAAAGAATCAAAAATATCTTGGTAGATTCTGGTGGTGAAGATGTGTCAAGAAGAGACCTGGGCAAGTAAATTTTTAGCGGGTGTCTCAACACCTAGTACCCTAAAACCAACTGTTTTGGGAGTGCTAATTGAAAGCTTAAATAAAGGGTTGTCTTGAGACAAAACACTTAGAGTCATGGTCAAGAAAGCAAAACAACCCTTACTACTTCAAGGTGACAATCAATAGAAAGGACCCCTAAAACCTATACCTGAAAG
This sequence comes from Arachis ipaensis, assembly GCF_000816755.2. Lineage (NCBI taxonomy): Eukaryota > Viridiplantae > Streptophyta > Magnoliopsida > Fabales > Fabaceae > Arachis > Arachis ipaensis. Next base: position 65,773,145 of record NC_029789.2, on the reverse strand, counting down.
AACCCTCAAGGATCCAAGAGCTTTTCATGACATTAAAACATTCATGCATGTGTTGAAAACTTAGCCTTACTCTTAGTTGTACTGCATTCACTCAAAGCCAAGGCCTCAAGTTATAAAGGTACTCACATTGATTTGCTTGAGACAAGCAAAACTTAAGTTTGGTGTTGTAATGACTTGCATCATCTACCCTTCTTTCTTGCATAAAGAAGACCATAAAAGAGCATAAATCTCATTTGATTAGTACAATTCATGCATTATTTGATGAATATTATGGTACACTACTTTGAGATAAGTTGTGCTGAATTTCAGGTGAGAAAAGCATAAAAAATGGGGTAGAAGACAAACAAGAAGCTGGGCGTGTGAAACTGGCATGACACTTGAAGCAAACAACACAAAAATGCACTAACGTGGCACGCCAGAGACTGGGCGTGGCATGCCAATACTAAAGTCCATAGAAGAGATTCAAAGCATGCATATGGGTGTGGCACGCCAGAGACTGGGCGTGGCACGCTGATACAAAATTCCAGAAAGCCACAATGGAGGACACAAAAGGGGCGTGGCACGCCAAGCTGGGCGTGGCACGCCTGACCCATCAACTACTATGGGCGTGCCACCTGAGCAAAGGGGCGTGGCATGCCAACTCTCCATCCCAAGAAGAATCTTCACTATGGCGTGCCACTTGGTATCGAAGGCGTGGCACGCCAGCCCAAAGAAGTCACTTAGGCGTGCCACTTGAGAACCCAGGCGTGGCACGCTAAGCTTGAAGAGTTCACAAACCCATGGGCGTGCCACTTGAGCAGCATGGCGTGGCACGCTGGTACAACAATCCATAGAAGGGGATGAAGGCAATTGAAGGCTGGGCCGAAGGGAGCTCTGTTGTACTTGATGGATGAATGATAGTGAAATCCATCTTCTCTTCACTTTCTCTTTGATTTGCTAGAAGGAATTTCGTTCTTAATGCTTAGTATTCAATTATCTTGGGAAAGAGATTGAATACAATTGGGTTTCATGGGAACCTTGGGAAAGGAAACATGAGACCATGCTTGAAATCCCTTCTCACACTAGAGTAGAATCAGGGTTTTGGTGTTTGGATATGTGACATATAATCCTACCTCTACATAGACCTATAATGGTGTGTGGTATAATCAGGGACCAAGCATATCTCTCTTCATGAGCAATTAGACCAAGGAATTGGCTATTGATCAAGATCTGAGAGATTAAGTCACCAAGGGATTGGGGCTCAATCAATCATGATTGCCAAGAGGTCAATGAGTTGCATGATTGAAGAGGATATAAGCTAGATTTGATTCAAAGAGACAACATCTCCCAATCTCAATGAATTTCCTCATTCTTATATATCCATTTCTTTACAGGTTATTTTTACATTCAGCAATTCCCCATTCCCATTTCCATTCAAGTCATTTATGATTCTGCACTTTACATTCTCCCATTTATATTTCTGCGCTTTATTGCTTTTCTTTATATTCTAGTTCATTTAAATTCAAGTCGTTTACAATTCTGCACTCTACAATCCTATTGATCCGCTTGACTAATTCATCAATTGATTAAAACTGCTCGAATTCGCCAATCTTTGTGGATACGATCCCACTCCACTGTGGGTTATTACTTTATGATAATTTTGGTGCGCTTGCCAAAGAACGGATTCACCAATTTTGAATGGGGTGTGAATTCCAGTCGTCAGACGATAATTATGGAACTTAACCAAGAGAAGCTCAAAAGTATAGAAAACAAGTATACTCACATTCATGAGGATGATTGATGAGATGACTTTTGACGGTTTAGAATTTCACAAATGAATCCTCGTTGCAAGTATAGTTTCTAAACCAACAATAATCCTTTCATACAAAAATTTGTTTGTCACAAGTACAAACCCCTAAATTTATGAACCGAAGTATTGAACCTCGGGTCGTTCTCCCTAGGAATTGCAATAAAGTGTCTTGTTATTGGTTATGGGGTATGTTTTGGGGTTTTTGGGATAAGAGACATGAAATGTAAATGGCAATAAAAATAAACTAACAACTAAAAAGGTCTTGGAAAAGGTTGGTGGTCAAGGATCTCTATCCTAATCACTAACCACAACATGAAAATTGGCAAGGATCAACCCCACTAAGTCATCCTCTAACTAATAAAGGAAAGTCAAGTGAGCTATGTCAATCCAAGACCATAAGTCCTAGTTCTCCACCAAATCAATTAGTGAGATCTAGAGTTAATGGCTCCCAATCGTCAATCACTTGGACATTAGTAGCTCAAGATTTCCTAAGTTACCTTCCCAAGCCAAGAGCACAAAATTCTATACTAAAATCTAACTAAGCATTTCATCAAACACCTAGAAGACATAAAAGAAAAGTAAAATGAACTAAGCAATTCAATCAATAAAAGAACATGAATCATAAATTGCATTGAAATGAAAATAGAAGAAACAAAAAGTGCATCAGCATAAAAGTAGAGAATTACAAGAATTAAATAAAAAACTAGAAAGAGGAAAGGTAGAAGAAGAAGAATTACATAAGGAAAGGTAAATCAAAGCATGAATTAAACCTAGATCTAAGAGTTCCTAATCTAGATCTAACCTAATCCTAATCCTAGAAAGAAGTGAGAGCTTCTCTCTCTAAAACTAACTTTCCCTCCAAAAATTAAACAAAACTAAACTAATGTGTGAAAGTATATTGATTCCTCTTCATTCATTGGGTTAAATAGCATCAGAAATGACTTGGATTTGGGCCTGGAAAGCCCAGAAATCACCCCCAGCGAATTCACTTTAAGTGGGTCACGTGCGAATATCGACGCGTACGCGTATAGTGCGTTTGCGTGTCGCTTGACAAATTTTCCACCCACGCATACGCGTCATGTGTGTGTACGCGTCGCCATGCGACCTCACTATCCACGCGTGCGCGTCGTTGATCTTATCCCAAATCCTTGCTTTTCCATGATTTCTCCATTTTGCATGCTTTCTTCTCCATTCCTTTGATCCATTCTTAGCCTTTCCAATCTGAAATCACTTAACAAACAAATCAAGGCATCTAGTGGAATTAAAGGTGAACCAAGATTAATAATTAAGGGCCTAGAAAGCATATTTTCACACTTAAGCACAAATTAGAAGACAATCATGAAATCATGCTATTTTATTGAATAAATGTGGGTAAAAGGTCATAAAATCTCCTAAATTAGGCACAAGATAAACCCTACAAATGGAGTGTATTAATGATGCAAGACATTGATGATGAAATATGAAGTGCATAAAAGCATAGAAAAAGGAATGCACATCATCATCAATGTTTATGGTCACTATGCTTGTAAAAATTAGTGTTGAAAGTTTAAGAGTGTACTCATGTACCTAAGGTAAATTAGGTAATGCAAATGGCTACATGAGTAAAATTACACCAACAATTACAACTTAATAGAGCCTCATTCAAAAAGTAACAAGACTAGGCCACTTGAGAGTTTAGAAAGCACTTCAATGGTCAATGAGAAAAGTACATTTGAAAACGACCATGAAGGATGAAAATTGGACCTAACTCTCATGATGTAAAACATTCAAGAGGTTCAAAATTGATTTGGTTAATCAAGGTCTTAATTGTCACAGAATTCCAATAATTAGTCCCTTGATTCCATTAATGCACATGAAAAGGATCCAAGATACAAAACAAAAATGCTGGCCAAATTAACTTATGAATTGAACTTGGTATGAGCCAAATGAGTCTGAATTCAAAGAGTGCCATGTTCAATTCCTAAGTTACAAGTTAGCAATAGGGAAATTTCCAAAAATTTTTGGCAATATTCCGGTAGTAAATTGGATGTTCCCGGACAAGCAATTAGCAGCAAAATAGTCTCATATGAACTCAATATATCAACCATGTATAACAAGCAAAGATCTCATATGAGTCAGGCAGCATCAAGCAAAAATAAGATAGTTTAAATGAGCATGGCAGCATTCTGCACCAAAGCAATAGATACAGGCAGTATTCACTTGAATTCAGCAATCAATTCCCAGCAATAAAAGTTCAAACAATTAAACATAGCTTAATCCAAGAATGAAGTTCAATTTGGAATAAAGACTTAGCAGTGGTAACAACTCAAATTCAGAAATTCGTCAAATTCATCATCACAGCATACTCATATCCAAATTAACATGAACATAAACCATTCAGAAAGCATGAACGGTGCAATTATCAGACCTAAATCTTCTAACCACATCCTAGATACCTAACCACATGCAATTCTATCTAACCTAATTTTTATAGAAATTAAACAACTACTGTTAAAACATGAAAAATTAACGAAAAGAAAAATTAAAAACAAAGCAGTAGTTGACAGGGGAAGACATAGGAAAACCTGGAAGAGGTAGAAGGCAAAAATGGAAATGGAAGAAAGTGGGGAGCAGCGATTGAAAGGATTGAGACGCTAGCTCACTGGCGGTGGTTCTGTGGCGTTGAGCAGTGGCGCAGTAGAACAGGGTGCCAGATTGTGTTCTGGTAGAAGCAATAGGGAAAAGGGAAGAAATGGGGGAAGAGAAGAGTAAAGGGTTGTAATGATGATGGTTGGCTCGCCGGCAGTAATGGGTGACGCGGTGGCGCTGGTCGAGCCAGTAGGGTGAATGGCTGAGAGGGGTAGGAGGAGAGAAGGGCAAAAGAAAGAAGGAGAGAAAGAGAAGGGAGAGGAAGGGACGGCTGGTTTGGTCGCTGGAGTAGTGGTTGCAGAGCTTGAAAGGGTGGCGATGGAGGTTATGTGGAGTGAGAAGAAGAAGAAAAAGTGGAATGTTGTGGGTGAAGGGACGTGACTACGTTAGGGCTTGTGCGTTGATGGTGTTATTGATTTTGAATCCACGCGTACACGTGAGTGGACAGAAGAGAGAATCGACGCGTTTGCATCAATCACGTGTGAGCGTGGATGTGCCAAGGAAGCACCGATGCGTGTGC